>NW_024067097.1:0-189422 GCF_015039405.1 Cantharellus anzutake
GAGTTTTCATGCAGGAAGCATCGAGAAGGCAGGATCAAGTCAAAGAGGCGACGTCCTACATCATCCTGAAGTCACGCCGGAGGGTGAATTGTGGGTCTTACCCACCGAAGATGAAAAATCGGGTCCCAATAGGCTTGGGAGAATTGCTGATAAGGTGTGAGTGTGCCATTTTCCTCTCCGTCCTCGTTCTTCTGCCGTGACGTTAGACGGGCCCGAACTCAAACCCGAATCTAGCTCATATGGAAATCGACGACCCGATCGATTTCGATGAATTGCAAATGATGCTAATTATACTCTGAATTTGTGTTCTAGACCTTGGACCGCGTACAGCATTGGTATAGTCGAGATGGCGGAACGGTTTTCCTACTATGGCTCTACGGCAGTCTTTACCAACTTCATGTATGTTTTCCCACCCTCACACCGTCAATTGACTACTTAGCTGAACTGCTTGGCCTTCGACATGGACTCGACCCTCAGTCAGCAGCCTCTCCCACGCGGCTCGCGCACCGGTGCAGGTGGCCATGACCACGTTTCAGGAGCCCTTGGGCGGGGCATCCAAGCCGCCACAGGTCTCACCACCTTCAACCAATTCTGGGTCTACGTTATTCCTTTGTTCGGCGCTTACATCGCGGATACGAAATTGGGGCGTTATAAAACTATTTCCTGGGCTGTGTTCATTGCGATGATTGGGCACGTTTTGTTGATCGTGAGCAGTGTTCCGGGTGTCATCGAGCATTCTAGTGGGGCGTTGGCCTGTTTTACGCTTGCGTTGATTGTTATGGGATTGGGAAGTAAGTATTTGTTTTTATTGCATTTACCCTGAGCCCTTTATCTTTTGTCCCTTAGCCGGTGGATTCAAGGCCAATATTTCACCTCTTGTCGCTGAGCAGTATCAAGTGTCTTCCATGCGTATTAAGACACTTTCTGATGGCACCCGAGTCATCGTCGATCCCGCTGTGACGACGGCACGCATCTACCTTTACTTCTACCTCCTCATCAACGTCGGAGCTCTCGTTGGTCAGCTAGGGATGACCTACTCTGAAAAATACGTCGGTTTCTGGTTAGCCTACACACTCCCGACTGTCTTCTTCTTCATTTGCCCCATCGTACTGTTCCTCGGTAGACATCGGTACAAACAAAGCCCCCCTCAGGGCTCGATCGTCGTCGAGGCTTTACGAGTTTGGAGGACCGCAATGAAGGGTACAGTCGTCTGGTCGAGCCCAGTTCAGACTTGGAGAAATTGGACTCATCCTGATTTCTGGGAGAACGCTAAGCCTAGCAGGATTCTGAAGTCTCAGCCTGAAGGGGGACGACCTTCTTGGCTGACGTATGATGATATTTTCGTGGATGAAGTCAGGAGAGGGCTGAAGGCGTGTCAAGTTTTCTTGTTCTTCCCTTGTTACTGGATATGCTATAACCCTCTCAACTCTACGCTCACATCCCAAGCGGCAACGATGACAACGAACGGAGTCCCCAACGATGTCATCAACAATTTGGACCCACTCGCTTTGATCATTTTTATCCCCATCTGTGACTATGTCATTTATCCGTGGTTTGCACGGATGGGAATTCGATTCACACCGATAAAGAGGATCTTCTTTGGATTTATGACTGCCGTAGCAGCAATGGTCTGGGCGGCCGTCGTTCAATATTACATTTATCAGACTTCACCTTGTGGCTATCAAGCCAATTCCTGCGATACTCCTTCCCACTTGAACGTCTGGATTCAATCGGGTTCGTATATCCTCATCGCCTTCAGCGAGATCTTCGCTTCCATCACCGGTCTCGAATACGCCTTTACGAAAGCACCGAAGAACATGAGATCGGTCGTGATGAGCGTTTTTCTGTTCATGACTGCGATTTCGAGCGCGATCACGGAGGCGTTGAACCCATTGGCTGCGGATCCTCATTTGATTTGGAATTATGGGAGTGCGGCCATCATTGGGTTCGTGAGTGGGATTGCGTTTTGGATTTGTTTCAGGCATTTGGATAAGCAGGAGGATAAATTGAACGAGATTACTGCTATGACGGGGACGGGGTTGAAGATGGTTGATGAGAGAGATAGTATTTGAGGGTGTAGGTGTGTGGTGGATTGATTTTGTGCTTTGCTCGGTTGATTTCCGAAAAATCTTTGGTGTCTTGTTTGGCATGGGTTACATTGTTATTACTTAGTATGGTATTAATATTCATGCTAGGTTGATTCGCCATGCATAATTTCCTTTGCGATCACAGCAAAGTACTACTGTCGTCTCTAAGAGGCTGGTACTCTCCCTGTGAACTCTGGAGGGCCGATCAGATCATCTGGTCACAACGTTCACTTCGTCGGATCCACTCAGGACAGAATTTGTGTTCTAGTCGTATTAATGATATCCCTACGCTTAGCTATCAATATGTTAATATTAGCGGGTACCATCATGCGGCTCACGAGTGGTCGCGTAAATTGATCGATGCTGGCTGTGCAGCAAAACTGCCTGTTTCCAAATCGAGCAAGTCCAACGTGGCCGTGCCATGCGGGAACAAGCGTTCAACATCAATAGACATCAATTCAACGTGTCCGTCTCTTGAGCTGAGTACATCGGGCATATTGCCAGGCGCACTATCTCTGTCCTCCACTAGTGCCTCTTTATCAACTTCAGCCAATTCAACACCTGTCCTTCCCCCGGAAAGCTCCATCTTTCGACAGGGCAGTTCTTTACAGAACAATGCGGTTGCCTTATGCCATCCTTTCCTGTGTCCTTTTAGCGCTGGCTCGTGCATCACCCGATACAGATGGTGGACTACAGTCCCCAACGCTCAAACCGCTCGTTCAACGAGCAAATGCATATCTCTCCGTGGGTCAATTTGCCGACGCCGCGAAGACTTATACCGAGGCCCTCGGTGGGTGGGTGTATCTACCGGCCCTAGCACATGCTCTGCTGACACGTACATTTCTATTTCACAGAGCACGCGCCGAATGACTACCTTTTATACTATAAGCGTGCCACTGCCTACTTTTCGATAAATCGACACTCTAATGCTCTTGAGGACTTTGAGACTGTGCTACGGCTCACAAATGGGAACTTTGACAAAGCGTTGCTCATGAAAGCGAAGATTCTTGCACGGGAAGCCAATTGGGCCGAGGCAAAAGCTCTAGTCAAGAAATACACGAAGAAAGTCGGGACAGGAGATAAAGAGGGTCAGGACCTCGTGGGTAATTAAACCAGTTCTAGTGTTCGGACGACTGATCGCCTCTTTAAGCTTTTCGCGATATCGGATGGAGAGGTGATCACGAAGAAAGCACTAGCTGCTCAAAAAGCAAAGAAATATGATGAATGCGTTGAACATTCCACCAATGCCTTAGCCACCGCCTCACATGCAGTATGGTTACGTGAAATGCGGCTCAACTGCGCTTTGGGGGCAGGCGATGTTGAGCAAGCTGTCGGCGATATGACGTGAGTAAATTCCCGACTGACGGCATGTGTCAAGTCATTGTTGACGAACAAGTTCTTGTTCTTCAGACGTCTCACACACCTCTTACAACCATCCACTGAGCTTTTCCAAAAAATTGCCAACATGTCGTACTTCCTCCTTCCCCAGAGCTCGCAAGCTCTCCAGACTCTCAAACAATGCCTGCATTTCGATCCTGATTCCAAGCCTTGCCGCACATCTCACCGAACCCTAAAGGCGTTCGAAAAGGATTTTGGAAAACTAAGCACTTTCGAGGAGGTCGAGAACTGGTCTGGCCTCATTCGAATAATTACGGGGAGCTCCAGCGAGCCAACTGGGCTCGCAAAGAAATTTGACGGAGTACTTGATGCTTCCACCCTCCATTTACAGCTCCCTTCTTCGCTGAAACCGCGGAAATTCTCTCCAAGACGACTTCGACTGTACACGCTTGCTTGCAAGGCGTATGTCAAGTCGTCTCAATTTAACAAGGCAGAGACTTGGTGTGATGAAGCTTTAAACATGGATGAGAACAACATAGAGGGCTTAGTTGGAAAGGCCGAAGCCCAGTTGAAGAAGGAAGAATGGGAGGACGCCGTTCGGTTATTCGAGAAAGCATTCGAGGCGAGTGGACGGAGTCATGAGGTGAGAACAACATCTGTCATATCATTATGTTGCCTCTGATATTTTCCCGCCCCCCAGATTGCTCAACAACTCGAAAAAGCAAGGCGACTTTTGAAACAGGCAAGAAAAAAGGATTACTACAAAGTTCTTGGAGTGGCCCGCGACGCTGACACCAAGACGATCAAGAAAGCATTGTAAGTTTTCTTTTTGTTTGTTCTTCATAACTGTTCGCCATGTATCTGTGGCCCTGAACCATCGTGTTTCTGAAGTCGGAAGGCGTCCTTGAAAGCTCACCCAGACAAAGGCGGGTCTGAAGCCAAAATGGCAGCGGTAAACGAAGCGTACGAAGTCCTCTCGAAGCCTGAACTTCGGGCTCGATTCGACAACGGGGATGACCCCAACGATCCCGAGTCTGGACGTGGACCTTCTGGAGGACACCCCTTCCATTTCGGGGGAGGTGGGAATCCCTTCCAACATATGTTCTTCCAGCAGGGTGGACCGTTTGGGCAAGGCGGGCCTTTCGGTGGTGGCGGAAGACAGTTCCATTGGAGTTCTGGGTGAGGGTGGGTGGGAGCGGTCCAGGGGGGGTTGGTGCGCGGAAGGGGGAAAAGAGTTGTTTGGTCGTATGCTTAGGAAGGACATGATGTTCAGGGAGTTCTCTCAATCTTGTATTCATGTATTCAAGGTAAACACTTTTTTTTTTTGGTTCATAGCGGTGCTCACACCGATTGTCGTCTTCCACGTGTAATCATTCCGCGCTATTTGTGAACCCCTTGCGGATTACGGTAATCGACCTCCCGATGCACACCTGTTCCCATTATGACCCCATATACTTCTATCAGGGGTTTAACCTATAAGCCATAGCTTAAAATCGATGCCAGACAAGGAAACAATTTTAATAGTGTGTAATGAGGCTACTCTAAGAAGCATGAGAATGAAACGGCAAGTAGAGCATTAAGTCATGAGGCGGCACATAGAGCAATGAACCAGCACCTCAATTAACGGAAACGCTGAGCAGTGCGATCGCGGTAAAGACAGAACGAAGCCACAACCAGACACAAAGTTGGAACATGCCTCGGGGCTGAGGTAGGAAATTCTACTCACCATTTGCGCAGTCATCAGCTGTCGGAAACCCAAACAAACAGACACGAAGGACAACTCGGCGTTCCCACCAGCTTACTCTGGGTACCTTTTCGCGACTAGGTTAATGTCGGTCATCCTACCATTCTTATCAAACCGATTGACAAGGCTGATCAACAACCCGGGCCTAGACGACCCCACTGCGAGCAAGGCATTCCAAAACCCGGGGAAAAGGCAAACGGTGCGGAATCCCTCGGGATTCCGTATAGCCATATGCTGGAGGCCAATTGTGACCTTCATAGGTGCGGGACTGGCCTGCATCAACATACAAGGAACGAAAACAGTTATATAAGGCCCCGGCTCTCTCTCTTCTGTCTCTGGTCCTTCGGTCAACTGCCTCTTCAGTCCTTCCATCAATGCTCGAAGGTCATCAGGGTGGAGGCATCGCACTCGATGGACCTTGGGGTGCTGGCACTCCCAGGCGACGTAGAATGCGCATACAGACGTAACGCACATGCTGCCACGCACCAGGAAGGAACGTCGTGTATTCATTGCTGAGAACGGCAAGTGGGGACGTACTTCAACACCGCTAAAATCAGGAACGCTTCCATATTGGAGACTGTTGACTTTGACGGAAAACTTGACGAGGCCATACCGTCATCGTCATCCACACCCTCGGGAACATCAAGACTGATCTCGAGTGATTACCCCAAGAGGAATGGATGCCCAAGGGGTAAAATAGACAGAATCTCTGTATCATCTGAAAAGGAACAGCAGGATGTAAATTAAACATGCCGACGCCGGGCGCAAAAGGTGAGAGGCGTTTGCCTCAGTCAAGACTGCCGGCAGACCCAGGAAGGGTTTCGCTTGCTTCTGACACCCAACGCTTCACGCGGTTAAACGCTCGTGAGTTGCTTTGTATCTATCGTCTTGTCTGTGTGCGTCATAGCAGGTTGCATTCTGAAACTCCTTTTGTCATTGGACCGTGGAAATGAGTTGTCCGCGAAATTCATATAAGTAATACTTGATTTCGATCCCAGAAATGATGCAAGCCACATTTAAACAATTGGTGAAACGACTCCGTGGCCAAAATGGAATGAAGATCCATGGAGTGCTTCGCACTCCCGGCTTGTTCCGGAGAAATACGTCAAGGAACTAAATAAAGCCGAAACAGAATGAACGAGAGAAACTATTTGAAGTGTATGGAAAGAATCAGGACTTCAACGCAGGCGATGAACAGTACCGTCGAATCATGACGAGGACAGAACAAAGCCAGAACCAAATGCAACAAACGGCCACACCCCTCAGGGCAGAGGAGGGAAATTCTCTGCGAAATACTCATAAGAGCTGCGCCATTCACACAGCCATTAGTCATCTGAAGCCAAAAAGAAAGTAAAGAAAGGACAATAGCACTTACTCGGCGTTCCTCGTGGCATTCCTTGGACTTGTTTTCGCGAGGGCCTGGCATGCTGCTGTGCCTGTCGCGAGCTGCATTGTTCCACCATTCTGACGAAATGGACTGATAAGGTTGATCAACAACCCAGGGCGGGAGTTCGATCCTACAGGCAGAGCAGTCCAGAACCCTGGGCAAAGGTAAACGGTGCCAAACTCGTTGTTATTCACATAGCCATACGACCCCGATGTTGTGCACGAGCAATCATAGGTGTTGGTTGACAATTGACCATCTTGCGCAGCATGGACTATGGATTGGCGATGTATTTTATGTTAGTGCTGCGTTAAACGAGGAGATGGATGATGATACAGAACAATGGATGCTGAAACTCACCTGGAAGATTCTTCTCACTCGAAGTCCTCTTGACCTCGTATAATTTCCATACCATATATGGTAGCGAGGCGAGAGCCTAGCCCGAGATGTGGTTTGGTTGATCAGGATGTCCATGTAGTTAAATGCCTGCTGTGCTAAGGTCTGTGCAGCAGGGACAACAAGGTCTTGAAGTTGGGTTTGCAATCCCCACCTTTGAATACAACCTCACCTTCCATTCCCCCTGACTCTCCCCTGCTGTAAGGGATGGATAGGGAATGGACAATGTGCACTTTTGTAAGGGATTAACCTTACTTCACTATAATTCCAATTATAGTGATGCTGATATTTCTTTATTTATTTGTGCCAAGATATGTAATTTACATATATATACCTCGGAGTAGTTGTAAAGTGCCAGGGGCGTGGGAAATGTTACCATGGTTCACTGTCAGTGACCGTTAAGGTCTGCTGTCTCAGCATAACAGCCTGTTAAGGGTGGGGTTGACAATTGCAGTGAAGCAGGGTTTCAGCTTCAACAACTCGTCCATGAGCATTGCACCTCATACTTGATGCAGCCCCGATATTTCAGGGTACAGAGAATGCGACTGAGTCAGACAAGACACACAGGGGGCAACCTGTTGTAATCACGAGTCATGGGGACCAGACACAGCCGGTGTTTATGTGGAGGACTATGTGGAGGGAATTACTAACTCCGTAGTCACACAGGAGTTACCTTAACAGGCTGCTCCGCAATAGATTTACATTGTATATAAATACACACAGACAGGTGTTGACAAAAATCATCAGATTTTACCTAGCTTACATCTGGTCTCGCAAGTGTTACTGCTGAGGTAGCAGATTACCTTATATGGAATCCCTATGTTACAAGACAACCCTAGTTGATTTTCAAACTAAGGTACGAGGTTGTAGGGAATGGATGTGTGGTGATGCATGCTGTGCACGCTTTCTTTATTCATTGTTTATTACTCTTTATTTCTTGATGTAAACAATGTATATAAATTGCAAGGAGGGTGAAACGGGTTTTCACTCTTCTCCTCCCCTGTCGAAATTACAGCTCTATACTGCCTAATTCCTGACAGCTTGAGGATAGCAGGAGTCACAACTAAGGTCGGAACCTCTACTGACCTTACAGAGGTAGTGTACAACTGGTATTTAAGTGTAACAGAATGAGTGGGAATTAGTTGCCAGATCTCATGGAGATTGCAGGTGGCTTTAAGAAAGGATAAAAACAAACAAAGAATGTGGGAGAAGGATGGCCATGCCTGGCCATCAAGAAAACAAGAGTAAATAGGGAATGAATGTAGGCCTGTTGTGGGCCATGAAAAAGGTACCAAAGATGGGGAAGGGTGACAGGCTTGTCCAGATGGCGTCGGGCAGGGAGCGGAGGTGGGAGAAGGGGTGGGGAGTGAGCACCTGACTGTGGGAATTGCCGGGTTGTGACACTGCTCCAGAATTGTCCGAACCTGCACCATTCTAACATTTGGGATATCAGTGACCTGGGAATTTTGATTGTCACTGAAATTTAGTGGCCCAGCACTATCCCAAATGTTAGAGACAGGCAGATTCAGACGACTCCGGAGTGGAATTGGAGACTTAGCGTGGAGGGACCTTGGCCTCAGCGACTCAAGCGGAACACTGTGCCATTGCTGTTTGTCCATTTGGTCCTTAATTTCACAGTAGGCGAGCAGGAAGTCTCTAGGGGGCATTTCAGGTCGATTTCGGACTGAGCCCGCTACGAGTATGTACAAGCGCCGATATATATAATGGAGGGGGCGAAAGCACAAGGAAACGAAGGGGAACCGAATCGGAACGAAGGTGTCCGAACAGGAACAAAGGGATGACAGAAGCAGAGCGGTACTGAAGGTCATAAGGCAGAACCTGTGATACGTCCGAAAGGAGGTAAGGAGGGCGAGGCCCAGAGGGGCAGGAGGATGAGGGGAAGTGGGGATGGTGACTAACTGGCTAGAATGGGAAGAAGCAGCAGTCCAAATAGGGATGAGGGGGAAACGCGAGAAATACATTACAAGTGGCAAAAGTGCCAAAGATGATCCGCGAAGCTTGGAGGTTGCGGAGCTTATGGAGGCGGGGTTGAAAGTCCGAGGAATATTGGCAATGGTGTTTACGTAGTATGAGGTCACCAATGCAATGGACTAAGACCGAGGTGGAGTCAAAGTCCGAGGTAGGAACTATGACAGAGGCTTGGAGCAAAGGTACGAGCGGTGCCCAAGTATGAAGTATGGGTCAGCGGCGGAAGGTCGTAACTTGGTGGGAGGTCGGCGGAAGAGGACCAGAGGGAAGAGAGGGGAAAGGAAGAGAGGAGAGGTGTCAGATCTGAAGGTGGGTATCGGAGCGGATGGGAGAAGAGTAGGAGGACGACGGAAGGGTGGAGGTGTTGTGAGGAGGGAGCGGAGGAGTGAGCGGAGGAGTGAGCGGAGGAGTAGGAGGAGGAGTAGGAGGAGGGTGGCGAGAGGGGTGGTGTTCGGTCCGAGGTGGTTATCGGAGCGGACGGAGATAGGACAGGAGAGTGACAGAGGAGTGGAGGTGGCATGGGAGGTGAAGGGTGGTATGGTGCCAGGACCGAAGGTGAATATTGGAACGGTGTTGTGGGGACAACTCCGTGTACCGCAAAAAGTCGGATTCTGCGGAATTTGGCCACCAACATATACCACATACCCTCTGACGCTCCCAATGTTCATTCTATCACTATCCAACACTCCATACACTCATTCCTTATTTTTCCTTATTTTCCCCATCATTCCCAACAACCCCAAGCAAAATTCCCACGCCCAACCACGCCGCCAATTTCACCCCCTCTCCACATCTCAAGAACCACTGCACCAATTGGGACGAATAAGGGCTCGTTGGAAAGCTGGAGACGAGGAGGTTGCTGACGGGAGGATAGGAGGGTGCTGTGGCGAACTGTTGCGGAGTTAATCTTCACAATTCCCATTTCGGACCCGTTGTCACATTTTCCCCATTCACTCATATTTCTTTTATTGTTTCTTTGTTCCCAATTGGATATTCATCATTTACGGTTGCCTAACGGCCTGTTTACATTCCCCCAGTCCATTCATTCCATTTCCAACATATATAAACTAGATAACAGCTTGTACATAACAAGTGAGTATTGAATAGACCCGTGAAGGGACAAGCAGAAGTTGCATCCAAGTGGCAAAGATGCCATCCACGACCCTAACGCCCCCTCTGAGCTAGTTGCTCACGTCTAAGACCCCTCACATCATAATACTCAGCCTTGACGTCCAAGAGAGACGTAGGTGAGTGTTTGTTTGAGGTTTTTGCAGACTCAGTAGCACCCACGGACCAAAACCCGGCCCAACGAACCACACCCGCGCACACTACCACCCTCCCCTTTCTCTCTGTCTCGAGTCTAGGCGATAGACCCGTTACAACGGACAGCGGTAGGGTAGGATTCCGGAGGTGGGGAAGGAGGAGGTCCGGAAGTCAGGTTGGGATCGGGTATGCACAGATATGACACCAAAGACTTGCATCCAAAAAAGTATTTTGCATTTTTCTCAATAACTTGCTTGCCAATTTAGTCTCAAATTATATATTCTGGAAGCTATTTGAAGGGGCTATCCAACTATGCAAAGTGTGTTGAGACCGTGAGAAACAGTGCTGACACCCCTTCAGACAGTGGCCAGCATTGTGCACAGACATTGAGGTGGACAGCCACACTAACCCAAAGACTCGCGTCCAAAAAAGTATTTTGCATTTTTCTCGATAATTTATTGGTCAATTCAGTCTCAAAATATATATTCTGGAAGCTATTTAAAGGGGCTATTCAACTACGTAAAGTGTGTTCAGACCGTGGGAAACAGTCTTGACATCCCTCTAGACAGTGGTCAGCATGTGCACAGACCATGGGATGGACAAGTATGGCATTCTAGGACAATTTGCAACCATAAAGTACACAAAGTATGTAAAGTATGTAAAGTATGTAAAGTATGTAAAGTATGTAAAGTATGTAAAGTATGTAAAGTATGTAAAGTATGTAAAGTATGTAAAGTATGTAAAGTATGTAAAGTATGTAAAGTATGTAAAGTATGTAAAGTATGTAAAGTATGTAAAGTATGCAAAGTATGCAAAGTATGCAAAGTATACAACAGTGAAGCATGCAAATGCACAAAGTGGAAATGTGTGAAGTATGAGTTGACCCAAAAAGATCCATCAGTATTTTTTATCGGTAACTCATTCCATAGGTAACTCATTCCATAATTCAGACTGATCTTGAGTGGTGCAGCCAACACTGAGATCGTCAGTATGAGAAGCCAGCCGAACAGAGTGAGAACATCGGGTGTTTGCATCATCAGTTGAACTTCAAGAGGGGAGGAATGAAGGTGAAGGACATAACTTTGATATAAGTACTAGTTATGTAACCTGATGGAAAAACCGTGATTGCTTGTTGATCTACTGGCCCATTTGAAATAGGAGATAACACACGGGATTTTTCGTCTCGGCCAAAATTAAGCATTTCACTCGGTGCTTCAGAGCTTTTAAATGCTCATCGAACACTGGGACACTTGACAGATCCAGAGTGTCAGCGCACGTCAACTATGTTACCTTGCTTCCAAGGTCACTTGCATGGTCACAATTCGTGAGAATTCTGATGCTGATTTTGTGGGAATTCTGACATTTGATCACATGCCCCAATATAATTTCACACACAATAAATTCGGTCATCTTCCGCTCTAATAGCTTGCTTGAACAATTGAATTTGGCCAACTCAAGAAAAACCAAAAGTAAAATCAGCACAAGGGGAGTCGATTTTTTGAATCCTGTACAGTAATTCACCCATGAATGGTGTTGTTTTTGTAATTTTGAGATTGCAACCTGAAATAAGCACCAAACGGAAATCTATCATTATGGATCATAGCCAAACTAAATGTTTACATGTATATGGAATATTAAAGCAAACAGATGGGAAATGAGTGAATATATGAGCAAACAAAAAATGAGGCCTTCCTGTTAGAACCAGGCAGATTCAGACGACTCCGGAGTGGAATCGGAGACTTAGTGTGGAAGGACCTCGGCCTCAGCGACTCAGGCAGAGCACTGTGCCATTGCTGGTTGTCCTAGGGGTCCCTAATTTCGGATCTAGCAGAGGGAAAGTCTCTTGGGGGGAATTCAGGTCGATTTCGGACTGAGGTTACAAGTTACTATGTACATTGTATATAAGGAGGGGTCCGGAATCAAAAGGAGCGAGGGTAGGATGAAAGGAGACAAAGGGAGATGGAAAGAGGAACAACACCGAGGGTCAAGGGTTTGACTCAATGGTGTTTCTCAAAGGAGGAATGAAGGGCCAAGGCCCAAGGAGGAAGGAAGGAGGTTGGGAGTGGGGAATGGCTAGCTGACTGAATAGAAAGGAAGCAGCAGCCCAAATAGGAATGAGGGAGAATAGCGGAATTGAAATGGACAATGCAATAGTTGCAAGGTCCGGAGTAAGTCCGGAAAGTCCGAACTCGGAAGTTAAACTCCGGAATATTGGCAAAGGCAATTAAATGGAATGAGCTAACCAATACAATGGGTATAAGCGGAGGTGGGGTCAAAGTCTGAGGTCGGAGCTAAGACCGGAGGTTCCGGAGACAGAGACGCGAACGGGATTCTGGAGCGGAGGTCCGGAGTCGGGAGCATAGGTTTTGCGTACTCGTCTGGAAGGTGTCGAGGTTGGGGTCGGACCCGGAATGTTCCGGAGTCGGACCGAAGGTGGTGTTGGAGCCGGAGGTGGGATAACCTCTTGGGAGTAGGCAAGGAGAAGGTGATGGAAGGGAAGTAGGACTCCGGAAGTCAGGTTCGGAGTTCCGGGAGCCCGGAGCGGAGGTCGGGATTGTATGGATATGACACTTCCCTACTCAATGGTTTTGCATGACAAGGTGTGACAATGGATACCACATGCCAACCCAATCACTCGTTGTCATCCCCGATGGGCTCAACCTCCTCCCCTCCACACTCTCTGACCATATCTGATGCCAAACTGGCCAGCTGGGGATAGTTCGCTGCTATCCACTCCCTTTTTGTGACTCCTTTCGGTTTCTTTGGCACCCTCAGCTTTAGTGCCTGCAACCTTTCCTTCTCCTCCTTCCACGCTGCCACACATGCCTTCTGCCCTCTTTGGAACTCTTCCCAATCCTTCTGTACTTCCTTCTTTACCTTCTCTAACTCTTCCTCCATCATCTTCCTCTTAAATCGGTCTGTTTGGTGCTGAACAAAGCCACTGTGTGTCACCACGCGTCCAAATGTGCCTTTGATCCGACCACCCTCCTCTTTGTGTTTGTCTCCCTTTTCACGCGAGAGAAGCTGGGCCCGAGCCTTTGATGCATACATTCCACACAGAGCTAGCTGGGCATTGGTTGCGTCTATGGCTGACACTGCACTCGCCACATACTCTTTTGCGCTCCGGAATTCAGAGCGTGTTTCTTGCAATTTGGCAATCAACTCCACATGCATCTTTGACTCATAGCTTGTTCCCTCAGCTAGGTCCCATTGGATGCTTTTCAGTCCTGCAGAATCCCCATATGCCTCCTTTGGAAGTTCAAATGTTGAATGGAGTGGTGATGTCGAAACAACGAATTTGGACGATGATGAGAATGACATGATGTGCTCTAAATCATCGACTGCATGCCTTTTTGCCTGGGAATATGCCACTGGTGTCTCAACTACTGTTGGAGATGTCGTTAAGAAGCCTTGGCTTTGGCATGTTGGGGTGTGTATCAATGAGGAATCCTCAGGTCGCTGCCAATGTATGGCATGGATCATAGGATCAAATATTGGCTGATCATTTGTATTGTCATCGTTGCCTAAGTTGCCATCCTCACTGTAGTGATCACTCCGACTGCCAAGGTACATCCCAGGGTCCTGAGAGCTGTCAAATGGGGAAGGTGTGTCCTCGCGCTGGTACTTCTTGGCCAAGAGTTGACTGTGGAAGTACATAATCCGCTTAACAGGTGATGTAACAGGCAGAGGGAGATCAGCACGGGTTGAGTGTTCAATACTCGGTGCCAGTTGTTGGGGGTGGATTACAGCTGGGTCAAATGGGTAGACACCAGTTATGTGGAAACAAGTCTTGACATGTTCCTCAGTGACAGAGTCCACCCAAGCCAACCCAAACACAGATAGAAATGAAGTTTTGTTCAACTTCTTTGGGTCATTCTCCTGGTTATAAATATCACGGTGTTTGATGAAGGATCTTTTGAGAAGGGCGAAAATCACAACATCAAGTCCTTGAAGCACATGAGTCGTATGAGCAGGATAACAAATCACAACAATTTTGTGCTTGCGTGTGTATGAGATGAAGTCAAGGCTGTAATGGGAGTTGTGCCCATCAACGACGAGGAGACGGTAATGGTCCGCTGCCTTCTCCTCTGTATTTTCATTGAATGTTTGGAGCCAGTCCATTCCAATCTCATGGTCTGTCCAGCCCTTGTCAGAAACAGCAACCCTGCCAAAAGTGAGCTTAGGTTGAATTGTGAACATCAAGACTTACGCGCATTTCAATGGGTTGTTCCACAACCATTTTGAATTTATGTTTTGTCCTTTGAAGATCACGACTGGTGGCACATAGGAGCCATCAGCACAGACCGTCACAATGACACTAACATTCTTGCGGTTGCCATCACGTTGGACATGTGCCTGTTTTGTCATTTTGCGTGCAATCACTTTGATCTTTTCCCCAGTACCAAATGGGAACCCGCTTTCATCCATCCCATATATGTTCTCAGGCAAGAAGTTGAGCTCCTTGTATTGAGCATACAGGAGCTGAAACCAATGTTCTAAGGTAGTGGGGTTGACAGCACCACTGCGAATATTCTCAAGGTTTGAGCTCCATTTCGAATTGAGTTGGTCCTTGTTACAGATCAAAAAATTGTCAATCCAGTTCTTGCCCAGTGTTTGGAGATCAGGATGTCGGACTCGGGCAATTTCTAGTGCATACTCCACAGCTCCACCACATGCTAAGGGGAAGCCACGGTCTGACATGAGGAGTAAAAAGTCAACAAGAGTATCATTTTCAGCCTGATTTAGCCATGATTTGGCCACAGCTGCTGCTCTACGACTATGTCCACCATTGAGCCTCCTTAGAAATGTAGTATAGGCTACCCCATAATCCAATGCATATTCTTTTTCACAGACTGGCTTCTGGCCTTCCTGCTTGGCATGCGCTAGTCCAGAATGGTATGATGTGAGAGCTTGCAGCATATGCAGCACTGCTGCTTGAGCCACCTTTTGCTTTCGCAACCTCAGGGAATCTGCATGCCTAGCCATAGAGGAAGTCGGATAGAAATTGGCAAGCAGCAGGCGCAAAAAGGGATGACTTAATGAAATGAAGCGCGGATGTAAACCTGCCCAAAATGAGTGTGCATTTCATCAAAACAAACAAACATGAGTGCATGTGACACTGGCTTTTTAGTCTTGGGTGACATCCCAAGCTCTGGAGTGCACCCATACCACTATAGCCCCACTCCTGGAAGCACGGGACACATAACTTTCGAGGATATGAGAAGTTAGGTTAATAGTCACCATAACTCATTTATTTCATGTCCGATCTGGCTAATTTTTTGTGTAGTTATAGTAGTAGTTATGATGGACAAACATGGAAAGAATGGGGGGATATCATTGCGGAATAAGGATGTTGTGGATGAAAAAACCATTGATGGGTGAAAACCGTTCACATGTGAATTACTGTACTTGATTTTAGGAATTGGCACATAATCTTCCAATTACCATGGAAGAAATTGCGGATGTGTAAGGGGTTGGTGTAGGTTCCAACCCCAGTTCTCCTCAATCCTCAGGTCATCAATAAAGTTGAGCTGTATGGAGCTTTAATTATCAATGATGGGGGGGGGGAAGGAGTTCTGTTCCTTTTCCCAAATTCCCATGTTATTGTATATACATTGTTTATACATGTTTAAATCGAGACAAATATACAATAAGATAATGAATGAAAGGTGGGGTTACCACTCTTACAGGATGGCACAAGCGTCAATTCTCTTAGTTAGATTCATAGATGTAGCATATGTAATGGTGTCCGAAAATACAGCAGTTGTGCAGCCTGCCAGGGTTCGGCAATGGCTGAATCAACACCTCTTGAATCAGGAACCAAATGCCAAACCACATCATCTTGAGCTTGTGAGCCTAGCAGTGTTCATGTGATCGGAAAGCAAGGTCATGGCTGCGAAGCAGCCTTCTAGTATTTAGATAATGGGCTCAAAAATAGACCAGACAATAAATGGGGAAGTTGACAGCGGCCTGCCAGCCCCGTGATCATGAGATGATGCCAAATATGGAGTTAAAATGGGGGTGGGCAACCCAGGTTAGTTCTGTGTCCTGAGTACTCTGCACAGAGTCATACACCTGTGGCAATATTACGCTTTTTTCGACACTGAAAATTTGTCATCTCTTTCCCCTTTTGGTTTCTTTCTTTTCACTTTACATAATTTCACTTAGGTTTCAAGGTGTATTCCATCATAACTGATGGATGCCTGAAGTGGCAACACCCACTACTCCTTGCAAGTGTCAAAGTCACTCTGGAGCCAGCAGTGTTTCAGACACCCCTGATGACACAACCAGCTATATACAGATGAATCACCCAATCTCAATCAATTTACTCATTCAATGGCAGTTGTCATTATCCCGACTTTACACTGTGGTCTACATGGGGGGGATCATCTCTACATTATGGGTATTCTGGTTGGTGTCCTTGGGTGTCCTCAGGTCTTGTAGTATCCATGGGTATTGTCATTGTGTTGGTAATAAAAGCAAGAAATAATTAAGTGAAATGTGATTCTCTCTCTCTCTGTCCGTCTGTCCTGTCTACTCCTCTCTCCAATGTTTCAGCTGTGCCATGGGTCAGTTACCCAGGGGTGGTGTTCCTCAGTGGGTGTTGGGTTCCATCTATGCTTCATTTGTCACCTGTCTTGGATGTGCTGATGAATGACACTAGTCTCCCCATGCCTTTTGCACTGCCCATGAGGGTGTTAAACTTAGCTTGTTTGCTGTGGCCTAGTATGTAATGATGCCTTTGAAGAAATTGCACATTGCTGACCCGGACTTACTCTGTGATATCCAAATGAGGTAAACCAGGTGACTGGACCAATGACATAAAATGGACAAGCCTGGTATCGAACCCAGGACCTCTAGCATGCATCCATACACTACTTGCCCATTATGCCAGGGAGGTTACTCCATCCCATATTCTGACAGCCTTCTTGTTCAGGGACATTCTGTGTGTCCTCATCTGACTTGGTTTGCCACACTGGCACTCTTTGCTCTCCAATGTGATGCTGAACCGGTGGTAGTATTCCCTGATGTGGGAATTGTATGACTCAGCTGAAGGTCTTTCTTCCAAGTTTGCTGAAGTGCTTTGTGGGTTTGAGTTTTGGTGCCATCTGGTTGGCTGCATAGAATCCTGATTTTGGGGGGTTGGGCATGTTTCTCCACCAGTGGGTCCACACTTTGGCCATCTCTCTCTTGCAAAGGCTTTCTACAAATGAGAGAGATTTGAACTCAGGTTGGGTTTGTCTGAGGTGTGCTCCTTCTTTTGCCAGCTGGTCTGCTCTCTTGTTTCCTGGGATGCTGGTGTAGGAGAAATAATGGTTGCCCTATGAAAACTCATTATGGAAATATGCCAGAAAAATCACAAAACCCCCATAAGACAAGTAGAAATGAGAGGATAGAAGAACCTGAATTCTAACAAATTTTCACAAATTTTCACAAATTTTCACAAATTTTTACAACTACATATGACAAATAGGAAGATAGAAAATTAATAAAAATACTTCAAGCTTAGCATCAACAAGATGGAATGCTTGGGAGAATTTATAGAAAATATAAAACCAGGAACGAGGTCAATTGGGTAAGATCTGACTATAAAACCAACCAGAAAACCTCCACGGAAACTGCTTTCCCATGCCTGCATGCATAGCTGAGGCCGGAAGTACCACAGGACAAGGATTCTGTAGGAACCAATGCACAACTCAATGTTGTGTTTATGATAGGGAATGTAGATGCCTTTTAGATAGACTCAATAAAGGTAATATCAGGAAAAAATACTGATAGACAATGGAGAAATGGCTGAAATTCATGGGAAATGAGGACAACATTCAAAAGGAAAGCGCGAAGAACAACCAGTGACGACCACGACAAGTTTGATAGCTCATTGAAAAGGAAGGGATCTATTCTTAATCCACGCAAATTTTCATAGTAAAAGGTTCACACATCAATGAGATATTCATTAACAGGATCAGCAACATTGAAGTCATAGCTCAGGGAAAAGCTGACATCCACGAAAAACCCATATTTAAAACACATAACGAAATTTACATGAAAAATATAATAAATCAGAAACTACCACTATGCAAAGTTTCAGGCCAAACGGCCCAGCCATTGTGAAGTTACACCAGTGATGGGAATAGAGTATTCCACACTATGTCAAAGGACATGTGAGGGTGGCGATATGAAGGGAACCAGCCATTGGAACCAAGATCTGCACTTCAGCAGATCATGAAGACCAATTTCTGTCCAAATATGGAAGACTCCGGTCAAAACAAAGCATGGAGAATGCGAAAGACACCTTAGATCATAAGGGAAAAATCTGAAATAAATCATGGAAGCCTGTATTAAGGATACAAACACCCATGCATACAATAAATCCTGAATAATTAAACAGAAATGTCGCCTGCATACAAACGAGTGTGAGAACAACACACCTGATTACTGTCATATCCGTGCATACCCGACCCCGACCCGACTTCCGGACCTCCACCCTCTTCACCTCCAGAGTCATAACCTACCGCTGCCGTTCCGATACTCACCTTCGGTCCTGGCAACACACCTCCTTTTACCTCCCCACGCCACCTCTACTCCTCCTTACCTCTCCGACCCTATCTCCGTCCGTTCCGATACTCACCTCGGACTGAACACTGCCCCTCTCGCCACCCTCCTACTACTTCTTCACCCTCCTACGCTTCCCCTGTCCGTTCTGATACTCACCTTCGGACCTGACTACTCTCCTTTCTGCCACTCCTTCTCCCTTACCTTTCCCCTCTCTCCTCCCTCTGGTACTCCTCCACCACCCTTCTGCCAAGTTACGACCTTCCGCTGCTGTCCCGTACTTCCTACTTGGACACCGCTCGTACCTTCGCTCCGAGCCTCCATCATAGTCCCGACCCCGGACTTTGACTCCACCTCGGTCTTAGTCCATTGCATTGGTGACCTCATACTACGTAAACACCATTGCCAATACCCCTCGGACTTTCAACCCCGCCTCCGTAACCTCTGTAAGCTCCGCAACCTCCGAGCTTCACGGATCGCCTTCGGCACTTTCGCTGCCTGTAATGTATTTCTCGCGTTTACCCCTCATCCCTATTTGGACTACTGCTTCCTTCCATTCTAGCCAGTTAGTCATCATCCCCACTTCTCCTCATCCTCCTGCCCCTCTGGGCCTCGCCCTCCTTACCTCCTTTCGGACGTATCACAGGTCCTGCCTTATGACCTTCGGTACCGCTCCGCTTCTTCTACCCTTTGTTCCCGTTCGGACGTCTTCGTTCCGATTCGGTACCCTTTGTTTTCCTTGTGCTTTTGCCCCCTCCATTATATATATATCGGCGCTTGTACATACTCGTTTTGGTTTAGTCCGAAATCGACATGAATTCCCCCCAAGAGACTTTCCCTCTGCTAGATCCGAAATTAGGGACCCCTAGGACAACCAGCAATGGCACAGCGCTCCGCTTGAGTCGCTGAGGCCGAGGTCCTTCCACGCTAAGTCTCCGATTCCACTCCGGAGTCGTCCGAATCTGCCCATTCTAACAATTACTGATTGCGTGAACTTTTGCTAACTTGACAAATACCAAGAGTTAGAGTATGACTTTAGTACCGTTAGAAAGGTTGGATTAAATGAAAATTTATGATGCTGAGAACGTGAAAAACCATTCAGAAATGAGTGAGATATAAAGACATGAAGTTGGTAACCTGAAGATGCATGGGAAGACAACTTCTAGAGGTCCCAAGCCCCAAATAAAATTCATAAAAATATGCTATCATTGAGGATGACTTATTATAACAACAAATAATATATATGAAGGACTAGGATGCAATAATACAAATGGGAACCAGGGGAAATGGATGAAAATGTTGGAGAATATAATATGTTCCCAATAGTATAGAGTTTAACAGCCTATACCGGCATGGTTCAAGGGCAAGTAGTGTATGGATGCATGCTAGAGGTCCTGGGTTTGATACCAGGCTTGTCCATGATTTTATGTCCTTGCCATGTGACCTGGATTTGAAGCCATTTGAATTGGAGCTCCAGATAAGTCCAGTAGTTGCACCAGATACAATTTTGACAGAAAAAACTACAAAAAACCACAAAACTATGATGGACTATGGTAGGGAAAAATATACTAATAAAGCAGAGAGCTATAATACATTTGTTTGTTCAATTCTTACCTACAGTTATTCACCCCCAAATGAGAAACAACCACCTAACTTGTTCAGTTCTTTGCCCTATGTGGTGAGATTCAGCATGGAGATAGGTGGTTGCTAGGACTACTCATGTACAAAGTTTGGTGTCAAGCAGGCATGAAATAAAGGAAAAAAATTGGTGAAACATGAGAAACTTATCTCACCAACAGCCAGCCAGATAGGCAGTGGGCAAAAGGCCAGTGTTACATGTGCTAGGGTTTGTTTGTTTTGATGAGACACGGAACCTAAGTTGGAAGTATAATTTTCATCCACAATCAGGAAGTTAATCACCAATCCTGCCTCTCCTGGAGTCGATATTGCCTTGCTTGCTTCTTTTGTCAAATGGCCCAGCATGCAGACTTCTTAGAGCTGTCAGGGGATGACTCCTGGGTTCCCATGACCCTCCCCTATGGCCCACAGCCTCAAGTCTAACCAGCCCTATCCAGGGCACAATCCTACTGTGGGTCAGAGATGAGAAGGAAGTTAACTTCTCATCTTCCCACAGTGGCCACAATAGATCAAAAACTTCCGGAGATATCTGGAAGTCACATGAGACCTGAGACCCGAGGTCCGGGCCATCTGGCCACACTGAGCGTCTGGCACAGGGCATGTGTGGGAACTGCAACAGCTGGGTGTGGGCATGGGTGTGGGTGCGAGTGCGGGTGTGGATGCAGGTATGGGCTAGGTCAGGGTGTATGCCCTGACAAGAGCACCATAAGCATCTGGCAGCTGGGGCAACAGGGCTGCACATTGGCCACACTCAAACAAAAAGCACCACCAAAGCCACTGGAGGTCTGAATGAGGGAGCGGATGGCCAAAAAGTATCCACAGCTTCAACAAAACAAGCCCTTTACATCACTGGAGGCATCAAGGGATGCAGGACAATGAGTGGAAGCAGGCAACATGTGTCCAGCATGAGCACTTTGTTAGGGACGTGTCTGGGGTGGAGGGGGTCCAGATGTAGTGCCCGGCAGAGGGGCCCTTGCAGGGTGTAAAGTGGGCGTGTGTACTGGCGGGCCTGGAGTGGGACAGCAGTCCCTGGCCACTCAGACTGAAGTGGAAAAGGTGAGAAAAAGGCTACTTCTTCGGTTCCCACTGCAGGTACATTTATGTACATGTGGCTTGAGTCACATGATGGGTGCCACATCATCCTTGGAGACAGCTGCAGCCATCCGGGTGTCCCCACAGGGGATCCCAAGAGTGTCCACTGCAGGCACACATGCTGAGCACAGTGGGGAGCTGTCTGGGGTGTCTGGGCTGGATGGGTCAATAGTACATTGATACAAGGGAAAGTGGTCTGTGTAAAGAGAAGGAATAAACAGGAAGAGAATGATGGGAAGAATGAAATAAAGAAAGGGGAAGAAAGAGAGAAAAGGAAGAAAGGAAGAGGGAGGAAGGAGGAAGGAGGAAGGAGGAAGGAGGAAGGAGAGGGATGGGCAGCAGGGCAGCGGGTGAGGTGTGGCCGGGTGGACCCAGGTCAGGCAGGTGTGCCCTGACACACTTGAGCACAATGTCACACCATGTCACATGTCTCATAGGGGGGGTGAACACACCAATTTCATACTTGCGTACTCACTTTGTGGTGGGGTATTCTCCGTGTTATTGGCACTCATAGGTACTGTCATATCCATACCTACTCTGCCCAACCTCCAACCTACTCCACCACCTTTCCGGTTCACCTCCAGTTTGTCATCTCCCTTACCTCCACCATATCCTCCAGCATACTTCCGGTCCACCTCCGCCTCCAATCTCTGGTACCTTCTCTGGTACCCCTTATCCTCATCATAGAAGTTTATTAATATTTCTACCTACCCAATATTACTACAGACCTCCTAGGACCTCCGCCAACCCCACAAAGGTTTTCCCATTATCCAATAGCTGTCGCTAATCCCACCCTTCATCTACCCACTCCACAGTGCTCGATAAGGCGATTCTCTCACGAGCTCGCCAACCCAGCAAGTGGGTAAGTCTTTCCCTTTCTTCTCATTTGCCTTGTATTATGTATATAAGTCATGTACTGTAGTTGATTGTCAGGGCACACCCCACCTGACCCCGTGCCGTGCTGCCCTACTCCGCTCCCCCGCTATTCACTCCCTGTTTCTTTTCTTCTTTTCTTCTTTCCTTCTTTCTATTTCCATTCCACGGTCGACTTCCCCTTCTCTATGTATTACTACACACCTAACCCCGCTCCCCTGTTCGCCGCGTGCATTCCTGCTCACAGAGCGGCACACCTCCAGGATCTCCCGCAGAGATACCCAGGGGAGTGCGGCTGTGTGTGGAGATGACATGGCTCCTCCCATGTGATCCCAACCGCATGTATATAATAGCGCCTGGGGTGGGAACAGAAGAAGCAGCCTTCTTCTCAACTTCCCACTTCAGGTAAGTACTGTAGCTTCTCCCCTTTAATGATAATTCAACTTCCCACTTCAGACTAAGTGGTCAGGGACGCTCACCCCGCAACGGGACCGCCGCTACACATAGCCGACATCTGTCCCATCGAGTCCCTCGTGCCGGGACCTTGCCGCTTTCGGAGCTGTCCCTGACATTGATGGCAAGTGCAAAATCGACAATGACTATTCCCCCAGAGTTTGCACCCCCTTTGTCTGAAGTTAAGGACCCAACACTAGCATTACCGAATGTAGGCACAGTGCTCCTCTCTGAGTTGCTGAGGCCACGGTCCCTCCACTTGTCCTCTACCTCCGGCCTCCCTTCTGAGGAAAGGTCCAGACATGCTCGTTCCCTCTTTGTTTTCTTCATTTTTTGGGATTTTTTAATGGAGTGTTGTGACAACAGGTTTTGGATTGGTAAAATGTGTCTCATTCAGGGGTGAATAACTGTATGACCAAGTATTTTGTTCTAAATTTGAACCATTTCACTTGTTTATCATTTCAAGTCTCATTTCAACTAAATGTCACTGGATAAAAATAGAATAAATCAGCTGAAAGTCATAGCGAACTTAATGGTAAACAAGAAGAATTTGAAATAAAGAACTGCAACAAATGTGGCACAGTCAAGTTCTAATTGAAACATTAAAATAGCTTAGGTGAGGAAGGACAATAAGAATTCTAGGCACAGTCTGACTGCAGCAGGGCTGCAGTTCAGTGCAGCTGAGTGCAGTAGAACTATAGCATGAAAAATTCATTTTTATTCAGTTTGAGGAAAATACACTGTAAATAAATCCTGTAAAAACGAGGTAGACTGTGAAAAAGGAAGGCAACCCAAGAAGTATAAAAGGGAGACCCTTTCTGTGACTTTATGCCCCCCTTAGAGAAGTAAGAAAATAGAGTATTATTTTTCTCAAGCATTTCTGGTTATCACTCCAGTGTGAAAAAGTGAAATACAGTTAAGATTGCCACTGTGGTAAAAGGCAGCTATTAGGGAGAGAGATATTAAGTAATATTTCAACAGGAGAGCTGGTTAACACTCCAGATTTCAAAAGTGTAAACAAAACAGTTATATTGTTACTGTTAAAACAAGCAGTAAAAATTAGACAAAAATAAGACAAGGCCAAGGGATACTTCAGACACGAACTAAACCCATTAACAGAGTAGAATCTTTGAAAATTCACCAAGTAAAAGATTTATTTCAGGTTAAAAACCCAAATTTAATGATCCTACACAGAATTACACCTAGATAAATTGAGAAATTACATTAGAGGAACAGCTCCACAGGGCTTTGTTTATCTGTAAGTCATTTCTCAGAGATTTTAGACTAACCCATAAAATAGAATTAGCCAAAACACTCAGATTGGTACTATAATTACAACAAATCTACTAGTACACCTCCCCATCCAAACTAAAGAACCAGGGAACAGCTTGGTGGTGGTCTCGTTACGTCAGGGCATACCCCACCTGACCCCACACGGCACCCTGGGCCACCCTGCCCTACTCCGCTCCCCCACTACCACTCCCTGTTCCTCCTCCTTTCCCTTTTCTTCTTTCTCTCTATTTCTGTTCCATGGCCAACTTCCCTTTTCTCTATGTATCACTACACATCTAATGCCACTCCCCCAATCGCTGCACCCACCGTGTGCATCCCCGCCCGCACAGTGGCACACCTCTGGGATCTCCTGCAGAGACACCCAGAGAAGTGTGGCTGTGTGCAGAGGTGACGTGGCTTCCCCCACGTGACCTTTACTGCCTGTATATAATAGCACCTGGGGTGGGAACAAAAGAAGTAGCCTTCTTCTCAATTTCCCACTTCAGGTAAGTACTGTAGAACTCCCCTTTAATGATAACTCAATTTCCCACTTCAGACTAAGTGGTCGGGGACGCTCACCCGCGACAGGATTGCCGCTACTGTTAGATCAGGTGGATTCGGACGACTCTGGAGTGGAATCGGAGACTTAGCATGAAGGACCTTGGCCTCAGCGACTCAGGTGGAGTGCTGTGCCATTGCTGGTTGTCCTAGGGGTCCCTAATTTCGGATCTAGCAGAGGGGAAGTCTCTTGGGGGGAAATCAAGTCAATTTCGGACTGAGGTTACAAGTTACTAAGTACATTGTATATAAAGGAGGGGTCCGGAATCAAAAGGAGCAAGGGTACTCCAAAAGGAGACAAAGGGAGCTGAAAGGAGGAACAACACTGAGGGTCAAGGGTTTGACTCAATGGTGTTTCCCAAAGGAGGAGTGAAGGGCCAAGGCCCAAGGAGGAAGGAAAGCGGAATTGAATGGAGCAATGCAATAGTTGCAAGGTCTGCAGTAAATCCGGAAAGTCTGAACTTGGAAGTTAAACTCCAGAATATTGGCAAACGTAATTAAATGGAATGAGCTAACCAATACAATGGGTATAAGCAGAGGTGGGGTCAAAGTCCGAGGTTGGAGCTAAGACCGGAGGTCCCGGAGACAGAGACGCAAACAGGATTCCGGGGCGGGGGTCCGGAGTTGGGAGCATAGGTGTTGCATGCTCGTCTGGAAGGTGTCGAGGATGAGGTCGGACCCGGAATGTTCCGGAGTCAGACCGAAGGTGGTGTCAGAGCCGGAGGTGGGATAACCTCTTGGAAGTTGGCAAGGAGAAGGTGATGGAAGGGAAGTAGGGCTCCGGAGTCAGTTTCGGAGTTCCGGGAGCCCGGAGCAGAGGTCAGGATTGTATGGATATGATAGCTACGCACAGCCAACACCTGTCCCATCGAGTCCCTCATGCCAGGACTTCGCTGCTTTCAGAGCTGTCCCTGACACATTAGAACCTCCCAACCTCCCTTCCTTCGTTCTCTCCTTCACCAGTGTGTCTTGGGCACCAGTGTAGTGTGATCTTAGACTCCTCATCGTTGTTGGTGTGGATAGGGAGCCATAGAGTGGAGCAATAGTTTGGCAGGAAGGAGTGGGGGTGTATGTCAGGGCACACACCCTGACTAGCTGTCACGGCCTCACAAAGTCCCTGCCCCTTTTACCACTTCTATCATCTGCACCCCCATTCTTGTGCCCGTTATTCACGCCCGTTAATTGCACCGTTGTCCACCACTTAGCGGCGCCGATAGTGGTTC
This sequence comes from Cantharellus anzutake, assembly GCF_015039405.1. Taxonomy (NCBI): domain Eukaryota; kingdom Fungi; phylum Basidiomycota; class Agaricomycetes; order Cantharellales; family Hydnaceae; genus Cantharellus; species Cantharellus anzutake. Next base: position 25,864 of record NW_024067097.1, read on the forward strand.
CCATCTATGGCCCCATAGTGGTGCCTCCTTCTTTCTCCTGCCACCACTTGAGTTCCTCAGCCATTCGGCCGATACCGTTTTATTCTTATTCATTCACTTAACTTACTAGTGGTCGATATTGTCACCGCTGATCCGCTCCTTATTGACATCTGGTTTATTCCTTTATTGACATTTGATTTATTTGTATATTGACATTTTGATCCACCACTATATTGGCACCTAGATTGTCGGCCTATTCATTCTGCCTCCCAACTTCGCTGTCCTATTCCATTCATTTCTTCTGTTCCATTTCCCTGGTCCTCATCGCTCTTTTAGTTTTGTTGCACTTACCATTCCGCTCCCATCCTGCGCCGGACCGACCAGCCCCTTCTCTGTTCTCCTTTCATACTTATACTTGTAGTTTACTGTCGATGTACCTCAGTTTGAATATCAACTAGAAATCTCCCCAAAGTACTCTCATCTTAAGTTTGCCTCTTGGTTCCATCTCCACTTAAGTCAACGTCGCTGCAAGGTCCCTCCTGCGAAGTTGAAATATGGGACAGCCTAGAACACGTGGTGCAATGCTCCAGCCAAGTCATTGAAGCCGAAGTCCCATCTCCCAAGATGCCTTGCAATGGAGTTGCACATTAGCTAAGTGAACACTCATGCCGCTGCACTCCGCTCCGCTTCCCACGATCACCTCGAATACCGTTTCTGACACTAGCCCGGACCCGGACCCGGATCCACCCGCTGCGCTTCCCACACGCTCCGGGTGCCGCATGTTCTGGGCCCGGTTCCCACCCCCTCATGTGACTTCTGGGTATCCCTGGAAGTTTGCCTGATATTGTGGCCACTGTGGGAAGATGAGAAGTTAGCTTCCTTCTCATCTCTTATAGGCAAGTGTATATATTTGCCCTTTGTTTTATCTCATCTCTTACCCACAGTAGGATTGTGCCCTGGACAGGGCTGTACACATGTGAGGCTGTGGACTATAGGGGAGGGTCATGGGGACCCAGGAGTCATCCCCTGACAGTGTAGGGCCAAGTTGTGAGTGAGGATCTGCAGCATGGACAACTTGGGTTAGCTCGAAATAGTGGTAAGCAAGTTGGAGTGTCAGTAAAAAGGGGGAATAACCAATAACAGTGCTCAGGTATTCAGTTTGTACATGCAAGACCTGCTTACAGAGTAGTGGGAATTTGTCCTTGCATGCATGGTAAGCATACAGTGCCCCAAAAAACCGTTGCAATGTTTTGTACCTTTGACTTCAAGAGCTTATCAAACAATGGGAAAGGGTTCTAAAATTTTAAATAAATATGTGAAACATGTGTTAGTATCTTGTCCATAACTCTACCGATTACGTAAGCAATATGTTTATTTTTGGTAAAGTTATTCAATTCACAAGGGACCCATGTCATTGCAATGGTTTTTTTGCTGCCAGAATGGACTAAAACTGAAAATATCATCTGATAGGTCATGTGATATTGTTTAGTATACACACTAGTAAACAAATAAACATTGCTGGAGCATAAATACACATGGATTTTAAGCTGTAATCCCCAATTCTAAAATGTGTCAATTGGCTGCTTTGAAAATTGAACAAGTGCTTTCTCTCATTGATTCTGGCCACAGTGCTCACCAGATCTCATCAATTACTGCTGTCCACCATTCTACTGTTACCCATATTTGGTCTAAACATCATCCTGACACTCCTAAGCCCAGTGGTGGTTGCCCATCTAAGCTCTCAGACACCAATATCTGTCATGCAATGTGTTAGAGACCAGATCGAGATGAAGGAGTCGTCTCTGTGGCGGAGGGCTTTGGCCTCAGCGACTTAGACCAGGAGTGCTGTGCCAAGTTACATGTCCGTGCCCTAATTTACTTACTGGCAACGAGAACTAAAGAGGGATCAACTCTAGTCGATTTTATCACTGAGGTGTAACCTATGTACAAATTAAGTATATATAGTTACAGCGAGGGCAGGCCTGTTAATGGCGGGGCCAAGCGGAGCGGAGCTAACGGAGTTAAACATTAGCCAATTGAATATTACCGACAAGTCGGGTTACGGGGTTAGCGGAATGGCAGGCGATAACCCAGAAACGGAAAGGAGGGATAGGCCCAAAGGTGGGCTTGCAGGGCAAGCAAGTGAATTGCCCAGCAGAGGCAGGAGTGTGCTAGCAGGCATCAGAGCTGTCCGGAAGCCTTCAGGGCTCCATACTTAGGGAGGCATAGGTAATATATTGAAAAGAGGGGGTGGTGACCATCGAGGGAGGCGGAGGTGATTGTGGAATATGGGAGCTCCGAGGTTAGTGAAGAAGGAGCGGAGGTAGTCCGGAAGGATCAGAGGTAGTGGAAGACGATGACCATGGATGGATATGACACAATGCATCTTATCAACTCTGGTAAAGCCAACAATGCTGCACAAGTGTCAGGGACGTTGTAGGTGGGATAATCGCCCACGTGCAGAGCCGGCTCGGATACCCGTTTCCACGATTAGAAACCACATTCATTCATGCGACAACTCGATATGAATTTGGTACCTAAAAATAGTGCTAATTCGTACGATTCTGACGATATCAAGAACGTCCCAATCGGTGGAGAATTGACAGAGTTCCATGTTGGGCAAGTTAGTCACGGGCATGTGTGGGCGTGGGAATCTCAAGCGGCAACCCAGAATTCCAGCCTCACTCGTTCCCACGGCGTCTAATAAATTGGTGAAAATGCTTATCGGCTGCGTGAGAGTTATCTCCAGCTTCATTTCCAATTTCGGCTCATAATTCCGTAAATCCGTTGAGAAATCGCTTATTTTCATATATTTTCATATTTTGCCATCATTTCAGTTATTGATTGATATTCTTTTATTGTTACTATTACCCTTTTTTATTATTTCGCCCAATAAGGTACCCAGGTGCCATATGGCACCAATATTTGCCATCTATTCTTTCTAAAAATAATTATTAGATATAATCCTGTACATACCGGATTTTTAAAAAAGAAGTTCTCCCCTCCCCCAATTTCTCTAAGGTGCTAGGACGCACTAGAGTGGGTGTGAGTGAGTGGAATCCAACAGTAGGAATAAGGGTAGTGATCTAGCTCACAACGAGTGAGTAGTGGACACTGAGCCCGGACCTTGCGGAATCCCGGAGAACCCACACGGAGTTTGTCATGGCCCTGCAAAGTCCCCGCCCTTCTACCACTTCTGTCATTTAGCGGCACTGATAGTGGTTCCCATCTACAGCCTCGTAGCGGCGCCTCCTTCTTTCTCCCGCCACTACTTGAGCTCCTCAGCCATTTGGCCGATACCGTTTTATTCTTATTCATTCGCTTAACTTACTAGCGGTCGATGTTGTCGCCGCTGATCCGCTCCTTATTGACATTTGGTTGATTCCTTTATTGACACTTGGTTATTCCTTTATTGACATTTGATTTATTCATATATTGACATTCTGATCTGCCACCATATTGGCGCCTAGATTGTTGGGCTATCCATTCTGCCTCCCAACTTCGCCGTCCTCTGTCCCATTCATTCTTCTGTTCCATTTCCCTGGTCCTCATCGTTCTTTTAGTACTTGCCATCCCGCTCCCATCCCGCACCAGACCGACCGGCCCCTTCTCTGTTCTCCTTTCGTATTTATACTTGTAGTTTACTGTCGATGTACTTCAGTTCGAATATCGACTAGAATTCCCCCCTAAGTACTCTCACCTTAAGTTTGCCTCTCAGTTCCATCTCCACTTAAGTTAACGTCACCGCAAGGTACCTCCCGCTAACTTGAAATATGGGACAGCCTAGAACGCGTGGCGCAACGCTCCAGCCAAGTCGTTGAAGCCAAAGTCCCAACCACCACGATGCCTTGCAATGGAGTAGCTCATTAGCTAAGTGTCCACTCACGTTGCTGTACTCCGCTCTGCTTCCCATGAATACCTCGAATACAGTTTCTGACAGGGTTTAAGGATTGAGTCAAGCGAAGTTCAGTCAAGAAAGTAGGAGTTTAGGGAGTTTGGCCCCATGAGCTTAGTCAGCATAGAGAGCCGTGAGCCCTCTTTCAATGTGTCCGGGGTTGAGGGGGCCCGGATGTAACGCCCAGGACTGAGGTCCTCACGGGGTGTGGAGTGGGCATGTGTACTGACAGGCTGGACACAGGACGATGGTCCCTGGCCACTTAGACTGAAGTGGGAATGTTGAGAAGAAGGTTACTTCTTCAGTTCCCACCCCAGGAATGTTTATATACATGCAGCTTGGGTCACATGAGGTCTGCCATGTCACCCTGCTGTCAGGGCACACACCCTGACTAGCCCGGACCCGGACCCGCATCCGGACCCACTCCCACCTGCCGTGCTTCCCACATGTGTGCACGCTCCGCGCACTGCATGCTCCGGGCCCGGTTCCTACCCCTTCATGTGACTTCCGGGTATCCCCGGAAGTTTTCCCGATATGGTGGCCACTGTGGGATGAGAAGTTAGCTTCCTTCTCATCTTCTTACCCACAGCAGGTTGTGCCCTGGATAGGGCTGGTTACACCATGGGGCTGTGGACCATAGGGGAGGGTCATGGGGACCCAGGAGTCGTCCCCTGACACCTGCATACAGCCATGGTCACCTGGGTGTCCCCACGGGGGATCCCAAGGGCATATGCTACACGTGCGCATACTAGGTTGCACCCTAGAGCTGTCCAGGGCTGGGCATGTTGTGTGCACATTGCAGGCGGGTTGATAATACATAGATGTAAAGGAAGGTCATCCATGTAAGATGAAAATAAAAATAGAAGTAGAAATAGAAACAGAAATAGAAGAGAGGTAGAAAGAAGGAAGAACAGGAAAGAAGGAGACAGGATGAGAAAAGAGGAGGCACCAGGTGAGGTGGACCTGGGTGGGCCCAGGTGGAGGCGGGTCAGGCGGGTGTGCCCTGACAACAAGTCACCCAAATCCTTCAAAAAGTCACCAGCACCAGCCTCTCAACTGAGGCTGTTTGTCTGCAACTAAAGGAGGCTGGTTGGAAAGCAGTGGTGAAGAAGAAGCAGCCCATGCTTGGCAGACATCATAAGATGGAGAGAATGGACTTCACAATCAGCCACAAAGAGTGGACTCTGGAGGATTGGAAGAGAGTGGTGTGGTCTGGTGAGACTAAGGTGAATCACCTGGGCTCAGATGGGAGGACATGGGTGTGGAAATGGGGGGATGAACCTCTTACAGACAGGCTGGTGCAAGGAACAAAAAAGTTTTGGTGGTGGTTTTGTCATGGTTTGGGGATGTATGACATCAGATGGAGTTGGAATGGCATGGAAGATTGATGGAAAGACAGATGCAGAGCTCTACTGCCAAATCCTGGAAGAGGACTTCCAGCAAACCCTCTCATATTATGACAAATACCCAGCCCACATCCTCTTCCAACAGGACAATGACCCAAAACACACCAGCAAAAGGGCCCAGAACTGGTTCAATAACCATGGTATCCAGGTCATGGAGTGGCCCTCCCAGTCCCCAGACCATAATCCAATCAAAAAATTATGGAACCATGTAAAGAGGAAGCTTGGGGAGTATGAAGAACCTCCAAGTAGTGTTCATGAGCTGTGTCATGACCGACAAATCCCAGGGCTCTGTCAGCGGCAAACCAATGCCGATAGGCAAATCCGCTGACCCAAAACCCATCCTAACCAGCCCCCAACCTGATGTCTGGCCCCCTGCCTTATTGTGTGAGACTTGGCCAACAATCAGAACCTAGACCCTGCCGGCATTCCGACCTTACCTCCAGTTCCCGAGCCCTTGGCGCTCCCGGCATTCAGTCCCTCCAGTTCCTATGCCAGCCTTGTCTCCATCTGGACCACACTCATTGCTTCCCACTATGTGGTCACAGCCATGCCCTGCTTCTGTGCATTCTGCACCCTCTGCCCACTCCATGCCCTCTTGTCAGGGCACGCCCCGACACGCCCCGCCCAACCCCTGCTCCACACCGCTTCTCCCTCCTCTCCCTCTTCCTTTCTCCTTTCCTCCTTTCTTCCTTTCTTTCTTTCTTTCTCTCTCTCTTACATGGACCACCTTTCCCGCTGCTCAATGTATCACCGGCACGCATGCCCATTTCCCTCCTGTATCTTACCATCCCTATATCGCCGCCACTGCTGCCACACTCGCCCTGCACCCACAGCGGGCCCTCTCGGGACCTCCCATGGAGGCACCTGGAGAGCCGTGGCTGTGTGTGAGGGTGACGTGGCACGCCCCACGTGATTGATCCCACATGTATATAATAACAGCTGGAGTGGGAACCGAAGAAGCAGCCTTCTTCTCACATTCCCACTTCAGACTAAGTGGTCAGGGACGCTCACCCCGCGATGAGATCGCCACTACGCCCAGCCGCTACTCGTCCCACCGAGTCCCGCATGCTGGGACCTCACCGCTTTCGGAGCTGTCCCTGACACCTCTGCCCATCTCTGCACCCTCTGGCCACTTCTGGTTGCCCTTGACACCTCTGGTCAGGTCAACACTCCCACTCCCCTCTGTACCTCTGTTGGCCTTCATGCTGTCCTTGTGTGACAGTGCTGACAGATCAACCTCTGTTCGCGGACTTGTGTCGGCACCGCACCGACCCCGCTTATTTGCGGACTTGTATCGGCGCCGCGCGCTGACCTCTGCTTTTGTCCTCTGGCCATTTTTGTCACTCAGCAACATAACATTCATTCCTTGCCAAGTGCCTATTATGTTCACCCCAATATTGGCATTTGATCCATGTGCTATTGCACTTTCCTATTCATTCATTTAATCTGTCAATATTGGTACTTGATCTGCTTTGACTTGATTCATTCCTTGCCTCCCATTTCCCAGGTTCTTGTCCTTGGTTTAGTTTGACAAGTCCCTGCTCATTTCCGCTTATTTCCGCACCGGACCGACCAGTCCCTCTTTTGATTTCTCTTACCTACTTATACCTTGTAAATACTTTCGGGGACCTCAGTCTGAAATCAACTAGAGTACCCCCCCTGTCTGGTCTGAGTCTCTCCTTCTGCAAAGGGGGCTTCCCCCTTCTGAGTCCATGCTCGCGGAGTCTGCGGTCCTCCTACAGGTCCGCTCCACCTGCAAGTCTTGTTTGAAGTCTGCTGTGAGTGTCAATCCATAAATATGGGATCTCCCCCAAACGTCAAGCTCAGGACACAGCGCTCCACCTGAGTCGCTGAGGCCGTGATCCCACTCTGCTAACCTTGAACAGCGCTCCCGGACATGCCGCATATTTCCGCCCACATATCTGCATGCACGCTCCAACAGACCTCTGCATCACCTCCGACCTCAACTCAGACAGAACCCAATCTGCCTTCCATCCATCTTCTGACAGTACTTCCGACTCTGACAGTTTGTCCGACTCCGACAATATCCCAGTCTCTGACAAGCTGTGGGATCAGTTTCAGGAGGGGTGGGAGAGGATAGGACCAAGTGTCTGCCAGAATTTAATCGAGAGTATGCCTAGGAGGATTGAGGCACTACTTAGGGCAAAAGGTGGCTATACTAAATACTAGTTAATGTGATTTTCCTTTCTCCAAAAGCACACCAAAAAACTGTTGAAATGACATGGGTCCTTTGTAAAGTAAATAACTTTACCAAAAATGGACACATTTATTAGAGAATTGGTGGAGCTATTGATGAGCTACTAGTGCATTATTTTCATATTTTATGCAATTTTAGGATCCCTTCCCAGGGTGCAATAAGCTCGTAAAGTGAAAAGTGCAAAACATTGCAACAGTTTTTTGGGGCACTGTACACCACATCCATCATGATTTGTCATCGTTTTTTGTTTGGAAAATTGGGACTATGTTTGAGCCCAAGTTTTCGATGATGCCACCATGGTACCAGTTCAGTTTGATCAGTACCATCGTATCTGAAGGCCACCATGTATGGCCCCCACTTGTATCATGTTGTTGCAAGAAAAATGAATGAATTCCATTGACACTTGCAATATAACAACATAGTTATTTGATGAGAATGGACTAAGTGGGCAGTGTAGAGTCCTGCAAAGCCCAAAGTGCAAGCACTCTAGTTATGTAAGCTCAGTGTGGTGGTCAAGTGTGCCATAAATATCTCATGTACTTTCTCACCACACACAACAAATGAGGAGGAACTTCATTAGTAAACATTGATCAGAATGACCTAAACTAAAGATTGGACAGAGGAATTTTTGAGGAAATCAAAAAAAGCTTTGTTGTGATTGAGAAAATGAATCTATTTCACCCATATCTTCATTTGTAGGAAGTTACATGGAAATTCCTCTGTCCCTTTTGTGGAAATACACCATATGCACCATGTCCCCAATTTATAAGTTCTCAAGACAATCCTGGAGGGAGAAAGTACAAATGGAAATTTTTGTTATGGTTTATTTGTAATTTCACCCTGATGCATCGGGGCAAACACTGCCTTGTCCCTTGACACTTGATCTTGACTTGTGTTTCTGTGTATTTAGCACTGATACAAGTATCAGCTTCCCTATTTAGCTTATTGTCATATCCATCCATGGCCATCATCCTCCACTACCTCCAGTCCTTCTGGATTACCTCTGCTCCTTTGTCACTAACCTCAGAGCCTCCATATTCTGCAATCACCTCTGACTCCCTTGATGGTCACCACCCCTCAATCCAATATATTACCTATGCCTCCCTAAGTATGGAGTCCTGAAGGCCTCCAGACAGCTCCAACATCTGCTAGCATGCCCCTGCCTCTGCTGGGCAATTCACTTGCTTGCCCTGCAAGCCTACCTTCGGGCCGATCCCCCCTTTCCATTTCTGGGTCATAGCCCGCCACTCTGCTAGCCCCATAACCCAACTCGTTGGTAATATTCAGTTGGCTAACATGTAACTCTGTTAGCTCCGCTCTGCTTGGTCCCACCATTCACGGGCCTGCCCCCTATGTAACTATATATACATAACTTGTAGATAGGTTACACCCTAGTGATAAAATCGAATAGAGTTTCCCTCTTCTAGATCTCTTTGCCAGTAAGTAAGTTAGGGCACAGATGTGTAACTAGGCACAGCGCTCCTGGTCTAAGTCGCTGAGGCCGAAGCCCTCTGCCACAGGGATGTTGTAACGGGTCTATCACCACTAGACTCGAGACAGAAGAGAGGGGGAGGGTTGGAGTGGTTGCATGCACAGGTTTGTTAACTGGGAGTGGATTCTGCTACTCCTCACTAACTATACAGCTGGTCACGGTATCACGGAAGAATCCGAAAATGACAAATAAGGAAAGAACAATAAGACAGGGAAACATCGGGCTCTAGTGACTAGAAATGGAATCAGAAAAATCAGGAAAAATAAGAAATATGCAGGAGAGAACATTGGCTAAGGGTGGTAGAATCATGGGATTTGGCTTGTTTATGGTACACCAGCAAATCCCTGTTACAACATCTCCTTTGTCCCACATCCAGTCTCTGACACTTATATTGGTCTGCTTTCTGTCATATCCATACAACTCCAGACCTCCACTCCTGATTCTGGACCTCCATCTCCTCCTCCAGAACTCCACATTCTCCACCACCTCCTCCCCCTGTTGGTTGTTGAGAGCCCACTCTACCTCTGGCTCCAACACAATGTCCAACACTACCTCCAGTCCGACTCCAGTTTACTCTGGGTCCGATCCCAACTGTCATATCCATACATACCTGATCCCGATCCGACTCCCGGACCCCCATCTTCACCACCTCCAGAGTCCTACCCTACCGCCGTCCGTTCCGATATTCACCTTCGGACCTGACACCACTCCTGACACCACTCCTCCTCTTACCCCTCATGCCACCTCCACCCTTCCATCCTTCTCCTACCCTATCTCCATCCGCTCCAATACTCACCTTGGACCGAACATCACTCCTCTCGCCACCCTCCTCTTACTCCTCCTCTTACCCCTCACGACTCCTCCACTCTTCTGTCACTCTCCTACCCTTCTCCCATCCGCTCCGATACTCACTTTCGGACCTGATCTCCTCCACTCCTCTCCCCTTTCCTCTCTTCTCTCTCCTTCCTCTGACCCTCTTCCGCCAACCCTCTGCCAAGTTACGACCTTCCGCCACTGTCCCTTACCCTGTATTTGGATACCGCTCATACCTTCACTCCGAGATTCCATCATAGTTCCGACCTCGGACTTTGACTCCACCTCGGCTTAAGTCCATTGCATTGGTGACCTCATACTACATAAACACCATTGCCAATATTCCTCGGACTTCCAACCCTGCCTCCATAAGCTCCATAACCTCCATAACCTCCAAGCTCCACGGATCATACTCAGCACTTTCGCCACTTGTAATGTATCTTTCGCGTTTTCCCCTCATCCTTATTTGGACTGCTGCTTCTTCCCATTCTAGCCAGCTGGTCATCATCCCACTTCACCTCATCCTCCTGCCCCTCTGGGCTTCGCCCTCCCTATCTCCTTTCGGATGTACCACAGGTTCTGACCTATGACCTTCAGTACCGCTCCGCTTTCATCTTCCCTTTGTCCCGTTTGGATGCCTTTGTTCCGATTCGGACCCTCCTTGTTTTCCTCATGCTTTTGCCCCCTCCATTATATACTGGCGCTTGTGCATACTCATTTTAGGCCCTTAGTCTAAAATCGACCTGAAATGCCCCCTAGAGACTTCCTGCTCACTGCCTCTGAAATTAAGGACCAAATGGACAAACAGCAATGGCACAGTGCTCCACTTGAGTTGCTGAGGCCAAGGTCCCTCCTTGCTAAGTCTCCGGTTCCCCTCCGGAATCGTCCGCTGTAACGGGTCTATCGCCTAGACTCGAGACAGAGAAAGGGGGGAGGGTGGTAGTGAATGCATGTGTGATGGAGGTTCGGTTCTTTGGGTCCTGGGGTGCTAGCGGGTCTGTTAGAGCCTCAACTCAACACTCACCTACGTCTCTCTTGGACGTCAAGGCCGAGGGTTATGAGGAAAGGGGTCTCAGATGTAAGCAAGTAACTCAGGGGAGGCGTTAGAGTCGTGGATGGCGTCTTTGCCACTTGGATGCAACTTCTGCTTTCTCTTTCACAGGTCTATTCAATACTAACTTGTTATGTACAAGCTGTTATCTAGTTTATATATGTTTGAAATGGAATGAATGGACTGGGGAATGTAAACGGGCCGTTAGGCAACCGTAAATGATGAATATCCAATTGGGAACAAAGAAACAATAAAAGAAATATGAATGAATGGGGGATATATCATAACGGGTCCGAAATGGGAAATGTAAAAGTTAACTCCGCAACGCTTCGCCACAGCGCCCGCCTATCCTCCCGTCAGCAACCTCCTCGTCTCCAGCTTTCCAACAAGCCCCTATTCGTCCCATTTGGTGCAGTAGTTGTTGAGATGTGGCCATTGACAGGTGCTGTCAAGACCACGTGAGACTCTACTCTGTGCTGAACCATCCAGGGATGGGATTGCCATTCTGGGAAATGCTCCGGGGGTGAAGAAGGAAGGTAGAGCATCACTATCGGGTGGAAAAATGGCTGGGTTGTATGTGTAGGTATGGAGATCTGGAGAGGGGGTGAAATTGGCGGCGTGGTTGGGCGTGGGAATTTTGCTTGGGTTGTCGGGAATGATGGGGAAAATAGGGAAAAATAAGGAATGAGTTTGTGGAGTGTTGGATAGTGATAGAATGAACATCGGGAGCGTCAGAGGGTATGTGGTATATGTTGGTGGTCAAATTCCGCAGAATCCGACTTTTTGCGGTACACGGAGTTGTCCCCACAACACCACCCTCGCCCAGTTCTAACACCAACCTTGTACCTTCCAGACCAGAGCTTGTGATGCTCCACACCTCTGGCTCTGGACTCCTGTACCGGAACCCCATCGCACCTCCACCTCCGGAACTCCGGTCACATCTCTGCCCCCAGACTTTGACCTCCTCCTCCATCTTATCTCCTTGTATTCTTTATTGCATTTCATTTATTATGTCTAGCCAATATTCTGGACTTTGACTTCTGACTCTGGACCTCCAGAACTTACTCTGGACCCTGCAGTCTCTACTGTATGGTGTCATTTAATCCTCTTGTTGCTTCTTCCTTATTTAGATGGCTGCTTCCTTTCCATATTAGTCAGCTGTCATTCTTCACAACCCCCTCCACTCCTTCCCCTCTTGGCCTTGCCCTTTTGGGAAGCACCATAGAGTTCCAACCCTTGACCCTTGGGGTTGTTCCCTCATCCAGTCCCCTTTTGTCTCCTTCCAGTTCCCTTTGTTCCCTTTGGGTTCTTGCCCTCTGACTCCACTCCTGTATTATTATATATACACTCTGTACATAGTTTCCTGTACCCCTAGTCTGAAATCGACGACGATGACGACGACTAGAGAACCAGAACCAACTGGATTGTCCCCCCAAGAGACTCCCCCTTGCTAACCTGAAATTAAGGACCACCTTAGACAACAAACCAGCAGCACAGCGCTCCACTTGAGTCGCTGAGCCCAAGGTCCCTCCTTACTGAGTCCCTTCTCCGCTTCTGGACAATTATGCGCTCTGTAACACTTTCTCACAAACCTCAATACATCAGGTGGGAATAAAGACTTAAGCACAGTCCGATGCACTCTACCATGCCTGTCTTGCATGCTGGGGACATACTAGCTCAGAAAAGGATAGCTTTCTCCTTGCTCCACTTAGTGATGGATGTCATCATTCTCACTCAAGTTCACCATATACTAGAACACCATCTCAATCCTCCCACTCTCTGCTCTCCATCTCCCCTGCCTTCTGTTGGGTCAAATATCTCAAACCCCCAGCAACATAGTGGCAGACCAAGTCAATAGGGGGGTTCACGAAGGCCCAACTAGATGCAACTAAACAAAACTAAACAAAACAACGAGTTGTGCCGAGTTTTGAAGTTGAGCCTCAGGTGGTCCAACTCAAACATAACTCGGTCTTTAGAACTTTCTTAACTCCATCCACCGAATCATGTGAGAGAGTGTGAGAGTGTGGGAGAACATGAACTGCACAGTTTCCTTCATGGCTTGGACTGCAAAGTGCAAATCTGATGTTGCTGACTCTTCAGCTGATCTACCTCATTCAAAGCATGAAAAAGAAAGTCCCTGGCTTAGAACCTGCTACTGCTGAGCCTACTACCAGCACTCCCAAAATCGAGAATGAGTCCTCCCAACGTGTACTTTGGCTCAGCAATCCACACTGGACTGACCATCTAGTTACATTTCTCACCAACATCCACTTGAAACTTTTTGGGGATTCTACCAAAGTGACTGCATCTGAAGATAGGCCAAAGGTGTGTAAAATTTTATCCTTGCTTCCACCTCTGCTGACAATCCACTACTATCTTAAGGTATCTGGTTATTGCTCTAAAAAGTTTTACCATGAGCAGATTGCCGTTGCAATCTGGGATGTGGAAAATGAACTAGAACACCCCTTTTTCCTGGCTCACAAGAACAAGTATGCACAAGCAGTCAATTCACGCATTGACCAGTATGTCAAACAAAACCTCATTCAAATCCCTGTTCTCACTCTCCCAGTCTTCATAAGGAGTATAAAAAGCATGCAAAAACTCTCAGTCAAACAGGCATTGGTCTTGACAAAAATGAAATAACTGTTGGCTCAGAAATTACTAACCAAATTGGTGAATTATGGTTCCAGGAATGATTTCTGCAGGTGTCTTATATGTTTATAGATGCCATTTTGGAGGATTTTCCCTGGTGGCATGATCTAAATGCAATCTGGCGTGAATTACCGAAGTATAATGTGCTGACTACAAGCAACTCTACAGTGGATGGTCAAGAACTTGTGGCCAATTTGGATGGTGTACTTAGTTCCTTGTCGGAAAAAGGTGAAGCAGTAGCAGAAGGCAATTCTGAGGATAATGCTCAGCTTCTGGTGTATTTTGACAATCATCATATTGTCAGGGATCGGCCCCTGACCCCGCTGTCAGGGCACCCAACCACACCCCAGAACCACCTTCCCAGACTTCCCCCACTTCCCAGACTTCCCCCACTTCCCAGACCTCCCCATCCCTACATACCTCTCACAACTTCAGCCCGCATGTGAGCCCGTGGGAAAAATCACGTGGGTCAAGGCGAGCAACTCGCCTTAACCCATGTGACACCTTTTCCGAGTCGCGGGAACATGCTCGGCTTCTACCCGGAGTCACGTTATGAACTGTACAGTACACTTCCTTTTTATAGTAGCCAAGCGGGGAATAGGGAAACTTACCCTTCTTCTCAACTCAATCCCTGCTTAGGCAAGTTGTAGTTACCCTCTGTAATACATGACAACTCAATCCCTGCTTAGTCCCTTCAGTGAGTTTGAGGAGCTGAGGACAGGGTCTAGCGCCCAACCACCCGGAACACCGCACACACCTAGGCCTGAGGTCGGGCTGTCCCTGATCGAGGACTGAGCCCTGACAGCAGAAGAAGGGTTCAACCTACTTCTATCCCCCCCGATGTTGCTGGAAGATCAGATAGCGGAGCTGACCCGCCAGCTCCAAGATCTCCAGGCCCAACTGGCCACCCAGACCAGACCCACGGCCCCAGCCCCGGCCCCTACACCCACTCCGGCTCATAAGCCACCCAAAGTAGCCACCCCTACCCCCTTCTCTGGGTCACAAGATGACCTAGACCGCTTCAAGGCAGAGTGTGGACTCTACATGAGCATGCGCCATGCCGAGTTCCCGGACGAACACAGCCAAGTCCTGTTTGTCCTGTCATACATGAAAGGAGGGACTGCCGGACCATGGGCCACCCAACGCATCAACACCCTCCTTGCCCCAGGAGCCCCAGCCATTTCCTTTGATGACTTTGCGGCGGAACTCGATTCTATGTTTGCAGACCCAAACCGACAAGCCACAGCCCGTCAAAAGCTTGCCTCACTCCGACAAGGGAATGAGTCAGTAGACAAACTGATCCAGCAGTTTGAGCTGCACGGCCCAGTGTCACGAATGGGAGATGTTGCTCTTGTGGACCGATTTGAGCACGCCCTTCACCCACGCCTTCGCGAAAACATCTATCGCCTCCGGCCCATGCCCACGACATGGGCAGAATGGAAGCGTGAAGCCTCCCTCCTCGACAATCAGTGGCGACGATTCCAAGCCACCCAAGCTCAAGCCCGCCCCCTGGCTGTCAAGCCATCCCCATTTCACTCCCAACCTCCTCCCGGGCCCGTTCCCCCTCCCGCTGCATCCACACCCTCAGCCCCAGCCCCGAAAGTCGGCCCCCAACCCATGGACCTGGACCGCATCCGCCCCCCCAGGACCGAGCAGAGGCGCACTGGACCCTGCTATAACTGCAATCGGCTAGGGCACATAGCCCGAGACTGCCTGAGGCCGAGACCCTATCAGGCCCGGGCCACATTACAAGGGGAGGCCCCTATGGAGATGACCCGCCTGGCCCCGGAAGACCTCCGGGCAATCGCAGACCTGCTAAAGGACCGCCCCCTCACCCAGGAGCTGGACCATGCAGAGGAGGAAGCGGGGGAGGAGAGACCTGCTGAGGATTTTCAGGAGGACGACCGGTGAGGGATGTGCCCCGGTCATCCCCCAGCGTCACTGTACCTGCATGTAGATACCATGGCAATTCCAGGACTACAGCGCAACCTAAATTACACTGAGTGATCGCTAAGAAAAAAAGAGCCACACCCACAAAACCCCGCAGAGAGAACCCACAATGCGCCTCGGCTGAGGTTGCTGTTCCCCCACCCACGATCTACGTACTATCCAAACGCCCTCCTCGCTCCCTCAACCTTCTGGTGAAGCTGACTGCAACCACCTCTCTCGCCTCAGTGACCACCTCCGCCCTCCTAGACTCAGGGGCCACAGGGATGTTTGTCAGTCGTGAATTTGTCCAGAAGCATGGCCTGGAGACTACCCCCCTACCCCAACCAATCCCAGTCCACAATGTGGATGGCACCCCAAATGAGAATGGATCCATCACAGAGGAGGTGGACACACTCCTTACGTTTGGTCAACACACGGAGCGAGCTCGCTTTGCAGTGACCAACTTGGGGCGCCAGTCAGTCATTATTGGTCACTCATGGTTGACACACCACAACCCGGAAGTGGACTGGGCCTGACAAAAGGTCATCATGTCCCGCTGCCCACCTGCCTGCCAAAGGCTCAGGGTGGCGCCAATAGCTCCGAAGGAGCCTGACCTCACAGTAGAACCCGGGGATGGACTGTACGCAGCCGTGATTCCCCCAGGATGGGGACACGACCTGAGGGCGACCACCACCCCATCGCAGCGGATGGCCCAAAGAGCGCAGGACCCCACCCCAGGGGAAAAGCCTCTCGAGGAGATGGTGCCCGAGTGCTACCGAGACTTCAGGGACGTCTTCTCAAAAGAGGCCTTTGATCAACTACCACTCCGGAAACCTTGGGACCATGCCATTGACCTCATCCCTGAGGCTAAGCTGCCACGAGGAAAGACCTTCCCACTGTCCCCTGCAGAACAAGGGGAGCTCGATGACTTCCTCAGGGAGAACTTGGCAAATGGGCGGATCCGCCCATCCAAATCCCCCATGGGGGCCCCAGTGTTCTTCGTGAAGAAGAAGGACAGCTCCTTAAGGCTGGTCCAGGACTATCGAAAGCTGAATGAGATCACTGTCAAGAACTCCTACCCCCTCCCCCTAGTTTCCGACATCCTCACCCGCCTCCAGGATGCCAAGTGGTTCTCAGCCCTCGACCTCCGGTGGGGGTTCAACAATGTCCGCATCAAGGAGGGAGATGAGTGGAAGGCGGCCTTTGCAACCAACCGAGGGTTGTTTGAGCCAATGGTGATGTTCTTCGGACTGTGCAACTCCCCGGCCACCTTCCAGACCATGATGAATGACATCCTCAGGGATTTCATAGACCGAGGGGTTGTCATCTGCTACATGGACAACATCCTGGTGTTCACACCCACCCTGGAGGAGCACCGGAAGGTCGTCCGGGAGGTCCTATCCACACTGAGGGGCCAGAAGCTGTTCCTCAAACCGGAGAAATGCAAGTTTGAGCAGTGGAAGATCAACTACCTGGGCCTTGTCATCTCGGAGAACCACGTTGCCATGGACCCAGTGAAGGTTCAGGGAGTGACTGACTGGCCAGCACCCATGAAGGTCAAAGAGGTCCAGTCTTTCCTGGGGTTCGTCAACTTCTACCGCCGCTTCATCCAGGACTTCTCCGAGAAGGCCCAGCCCCTTCACACACTCACCCGGAAGTCGAAGCAGTGGACCTGGGGGAGAAAGGAACAGGAAGCATTTGACGGGCTGAAGGAGGCTGTCACCTCAGCACCGGTCCTCACCTTCCCATCGGACTCAGGTCAGTTCCGACTGGAGTGTGATGCCTCCAACTTCGCAACAGGGGCGGTACTCTCCCAGCTCCAGACAGATGGGGAATTCCACCCGGTGGCGTTCATGTCAAAGGGCTTCTCAGATGCAGAGAGGAACTATGAAATCTATGACAAGGAGATGCTTGCCATAGTCCGAGCCCTGGAAGAGTGGCGCCATTTCCTTGAAGGCACCCCTGAGAGGTTCAACATATACACCGACCACAGAAACCTCTCCTACTTCCGCTCAGCCCAGAGGCTAAACCGGCATCAGGCACGGTGGTCCCTCTACCTCTCCCGCTTCCACTTCCTGCTAGTCCATAAACCAGGGAAACTCATGGGGAAGCCCGATGCCCTCTCACGTCGGCCGGACCACCCGAAAGGGAAGGACGACAACACGGACATGACCCTCCTACACCCGGGCTGGTTTGAAGTCAGAGCTATGGAGGGGGTCACAGTGGAGGGAGAAGAGAAGAGGCAGACATCCTGGACAGGATACGCAGGGGGAAGGAGCATGACGAGGGAGTGGTAAAGGCAATGAGAGAGCTGGAAAGGGGGACCCTACACTCGGATGAATGGGAGAAGGAAGGGGAACTGATCCTCCACCGGGGCCGGGTGTATGTCCCGAAAGACCCACAGCTCCGCCATGGCCTGGTACAACTCCACCATGACTCGGTGGCAACAGGCCACCCTGGGCGGTGGAAGACTGTGGAGCTTGTCTCCCGAAACTACTGGTGGCCCCGGATGGCACAGTATGTTGCACAGTACGTCTCAGGGTGTGACACCTGCAACAGAGTGAAGACATTCCCATCTCAGAAAGTTGGGAAGCTCATCCCGAACAAGGTCCCCACCCGCAGGTGGCAGGTGATTTCAGTAGACACCATTGGAGAACTCCCAGACTCCAAGGGGTACAACGCAATCCTGGTAGTGGTAGACCGACTTTCAAAGCGCATTCACGCAATCCCCACAGTCACTACAGTAGACTCAGCAGGCGTGGCCTGGCTCTTCCTCGAACACATCTGGAGGCATCATGGCCTCCCAGAGGAAGTGCTCAGCGACCAAGGCAGCGCATTTGTCTCCCGCTTCTCCAGGGAGCTAGCAGACCTCTTAGGGATCAAGCTCACCCCTTCAACAGCCTACCACCCACAGACTGATGGCCAGACGGAGCGTGTCAACCAGGAAATAGAAACCTACCTCCGGGTGTTTGTCAACCACAGGCAAGATGACTGGGCTGACTGGCTGCCGCTTGCCGAGTTCGCCTATAACAACCGCATCCACTCTTCCACCCACCGCACCCCCTTCGAGCTTGACTCCAGGCAACACCCATGCATGGGGACCGAACCGACCCGCATGTCTGAAGTCGAAGGGGCTAATGACTTTGCCTCTCGGATGATGAAGATGCAAGAGGAGGCAAAGGCAGCACTAGAGCATGCAGCAGAAGAGATGGCACGGTACTATGACAGGAACCGGAAGGCAGCACCAGTCTACCAAGTTGGGGACAAAGTCTGGCTCAACACTCAAAACTACACGACAGACCGACCAACCAAGAAGCTTGACCACAGATGGATCGGCCCCTTCCAGATCGTCAAGGTGGTATCCCCAGCAGCAGTAAAGCTACAGCTTACGGCCCGTCAAAGAGGAATTCACCCGGTAGTCTCGGTCTCAAACACCCGCCCCTACGCCCCAGACAGAATCTCCGAACGCCATGCAGACCCGCTCCCTGGCCCGGACATCGTGAATGGAGAAGAGGAGTATGAAGTGGAGAAAATCCTGGATTCCAGGTACCGGTATGGACGGCTCTGGTACTTCGTCAAATTCTCTGGCTGGCCAAACTCAGAAAATGAATGGCTCCCCAGAGAGAACCTGGAGAACTCCCCAGACCTCCTGAAAGAATTCCACCAGGCCCACCCAGAAGCCCCCAGACCAAGGAGGATAAAGGAAACCCCCCAACCACGGACCACAGCCACTTCGAGGCGAAGTGGCATAGAGGGGGGGTGATGTCAGGGACCGGCCCCTGACCCCACTGTCAGGGCACCCAACCACACCCCAGAACCACCTTCCCAGACTTCCCCCACTTCCCAGACCTCCCCATCCCTACATACCTCTCACAACTTCAGCCCGCATGTGAGCCCGCGGGAAAAATCACGTGGGTCAAGGTGAGCAACTCGCCTTAACCCATGTGACACCTGTTCCGAGTCGCAGGAACATGCTCGGCTTCTACCCGGAGTCACGTTATGAACTGTACAGTACACTTCCTTTTTATAGTAGCCAAGCGGGGAATAGGGAAACTTACCCTTCTTCTCAACTCAATCCCTGCTTAGGCAAGTTGTAGTTACCCTCTGTAATACATGACAACTCAATCCCCGCTTAGTCCCTTCAGTGAGTTTGAGGAGCTGAGGACAGGGTCTAGTGCCCAACCACCCGGAACACCGCACACACCTAGGCCTGAGGTCGGGCTGTCCCTGATCGAGGACCGAGCCCTGACACATATCTATTTATTCATATATATCATATAGGACCTGTCTCCCAACACCAGTGCTGCCTCCACATCTCCATTGGGGCCATGTCAGGGACTCATCCGGGGTCAAGGAGGCCCAGGTGTAGTGTCCAGCGCTGAGAGTCTGGCAGGGTGCAGATCGGGCATGCATACTGACAGGCTTGATACGGGATAGTAGTCCCTAGCCACTTAGACTGAAGTGGAAAGTTGAGAAGAAGGCTACTTCTTTGGTTCCCACTTCAGGTACGTTTATATACATGCGGCTTGGGTCACATGACAGATGCCACATCACCCTCGCACACAGCTGTAACCACCTGGGTGTCTCCGTGGGAGATCCCAAGGGCATCTGGTGCGAGCATGCGTGCTGGGCACAGAAGTCACCCAAGGTGCCTGGGCCAGGTGCATTGTGGGTGCACTGCAGGTGGGTCAATGGTACATTGATACAAAGGAAGGTCGTGTTAGACACTGGTCTGGGGTCGGCACCGAGGGTCGCTGTTGCAGGCCACTATAGGCCGTGAACAAGGCCCAAGGGTAGGGCATTTGGCCTCAGCGACTCTAAAGGAGCGCTGTGCCCCCTAGCTGTCTCTTGGCCCTCATTTCAGACTCACTGGGGTTGCCTTGCTGGGGTCAGGACTTGGGGGTTGTGGTCAAATTGATATTAGAGCTAAAGTACTATAATGTATCATACAGGATATATATAGGAAGAGGAAATGAATAGAAGCGGACCCGGGCCGAAGGCCGAAGGGTCCGGAAGCAAAAGGGAACAAAGAGCGGGGTTGGCCGCACAGCAGCCAGCAATGACTGAGGGTCAAAACAAACAATAACAGATAAATAAACGAAGGGGTGTAGGGCTGCGATAGTGGTGATGGCAATGGTATCGGTGCTGGACTCGGAGTTGGGCCGGAGTCAGGCATGGGAATGGTAGCGGCCCTGTAGGGGCCAAGTGAGTGGGGCAGAGGAGTCGCACTGGGTGCGGTGCTGGAGGCGGACTCAGGGCAGGGAGGTTGGTGTGGCAGTGGGGGAGTCTGCAAAGGGTAGGGGAGCCTAGGGGCAAGTGGGGGAGTGAGCAGGGAGTCCTCAGGGAGGATAGGGCTGAGGTCGGTGCTCGCGCTCACACTTGCACAGTGGGAATGAGCTCGGGTGGCATCCATGTAGAATAAAGAGAAAATAAAGAGGAAGTAGAAATAGGAAGAAAGTGAGGAAACAGAAATGAGGAGAGGGAGAGGAAGAGGGGGAGGAGGTGAGGAGGGGTGGATAGCAAGGTACTGGGTCAGGTGGGGCCAGGTGGAGCTGGGTAAGGCAGGTGTGCCTTGACAGGCCATTGCCATCACTGTGTCAGGGTTCAGCACCCTGCCTTAGGGTGCCCCGGACTCCCCACCTACTTTACCCCCTTTTATTCTTTGACTGTTGCCTTGTTGTTGCCTTTGTGTGTTGTGTACACGCGCGCACGGGATAGCATGGGAACTTTCTGAGCGAGCAGCTTGCCCAGAATGTTCCCACGGGTCACAGCCACAGTTCTGGGCGAGCAACTCGCCCAGAACGTTCCCACGCTTACTGGGCACTGCCACCTGGATGTTCCCTCCGGGTCACACTACACAACTCTAGGAGCTGTATAGTTGTGGGCATGTGACCCATTCCTTTATATAGCAACCATGCGGGGAGATGAGACCTTTACCCTTCTTCTCATCTCATACCCTGCATAGTGTGAGGACAGGTTAGATGGGGGTTGAGGTCAGGGAGCCTCCGAGTCTGAGGCCAGGCCCTGACACACTGTTACAAAAATGGGGCCGGAGGCGCCCATTTTCGTCTGTTCTTGACGCAGGAAAGTGGAAAGTGGAGGTGAGGTGGTTCATTAGGGTTTACAGATGTTAGCACAGCGGGTTTTTTGGTAATTGTTGATTCGTTAAACCTAATTACTATACAAATCATGTGACACAGAACCCATAAGAGTCTAAAATGGGAAAGTCCCATTTCCATAACAATCACCATCCTTGCCACTCATGCTATTCTCTGATTTAGATGAGGCTAAATTCGTTCCATCAGAGGCTTCTACATCGAGCACCTTGACCCAACCCACAAGGGCTTCCAGGCTTCACACACCCTTCCCTCTGCATCAACATCTCTCAGTAAATCAGCGCTTATTCAACCTCTCTGAAAAGGAAAGCGTGATGTCTTGTCTGATTTTCATGAGCAAAACCATCTCAAGTTTGATCAAGCACACCGAGAGTCCAAGCAATTACATGAGCGGCTGTTGGCCTGGGAACAGCAGAAGTCCCTTCGTGCAGCTCAGAAGCACCAGCAGGAGATGTTGAACCTGGAAGTTAAGAAATTGGGACTGGAAGTGCAGTTGGCCTCCCGCACTTTCCCATAATATGCTTTTCACACCAAGTTTTTCAGGGTCAACTGACTCGACCAACACAGATGGATTGAACGAGACTTTAGTGCTGGCCTCAGATTCGAATATGTTTTTAATACAGTGCATCAAACAGGGCCTCCTGAACAAGCTGTCTTTTATGTTGTCCCTCTGTTTCCCCAACAACATGCTGCTGCTGGTGAGCCCATATAAAGTCATTTACCTCCTCATCTGGGTCTCCCTGTTTGTCCAAGCTGAGGTGGATCCAATCCCAAAAGTCATCCTCCTCCGCAATTTCAAACTGAGCAGCTAGGGAATGAATTATCAGACAAGTGCGAACCCATGCTAGTGCTAACATAAGATCTTTCTTGCAGTTAATCTGTTGCCAAAGCCCTCTAAGTGACTGAAATCAGCCTTTCAGAAAACCCATAGCATGTTCAGACCGGATGCGGACCTGTGTAATCATAAACAAATAGCAGTTGAGGTGATTAAAAATTTCACACACATGCAAGAGGTAATAGTTGAATTAACAGTTCTCTGAGGTCAGAGACAAAGGTGCTTTGTATGGTACAATGCCCCATGGTGTAAGGCCATAGGTTGTGTTAGCCCACACCCATTCACCATTGCGGAGGAGTTGATCATGTTCTTTGGCAACATGTGACTTGCAAAAAGCTGTTGCATCATGCATACTACCAGGAGGGCCAAGAACGTAATCAATGATGTGGAGATTGGGAAGTGTGACAAGCTACCAAACTCTAATTAGTGAACCAAACATGTATATTAGGATGTATCATACCATAAGACTGAGGGAGTAGTTGGATTTGCGGTCAAAAAATTGCTCACCATAGTGTCCTGGTTTTGATGCGAGTGGGATCAGTGCTCCATCCACCATACAGTATCCAGACTGCCAAGCATGACATGATACACTTTCCACCCAATTCAGTGCCTCATGCTTTTCCTGGGCAGTTGGCCATTGGATGCTCTGATTATGCAGTGGGAGGAAGGCCTGGATGACATGGTGGGTTGCTTTGACAACAGCACCCTCACTGCAGCCCTGCCCACTGTGTGATTTCCTAACTGATGTGTTCCCAAAGTGGCCAAAGTGGTAGAGTGTGATGGCTAGCTGATGGGAGATGGGGAGTGTGGGTGCATTTGTTTCAGGGTGAAAAATGAGATTATCTTCAATCAGCAAGAGTAGAATGTTGAATGTGCGTGGAGGTTGCAATGGAAGCGGGTGGGGTTGTCAAATCTGAAGCACTCAAGGACAAGGCCTAGCTGACTGCATTTTGAAACCTCATTGGGTTGGAGAACATGCGTGGTAAGCAACAGGGTCAGGAATTTACGGACTGGGCACATATCAGTGGAGTGTGCATGGTGAATGCGGTATCTAGTGAGTCTGATTCTGGGGCTGTGGGTGCGGAATTGGAGTTGCTGCCACTAGATGTGACAGAACTGGTGCTGGAACTGGTTGAGGATGTGGTTGACATAGTAGAGCCATCAGCACTGCTGGAGTCTGAGCCATCTGAAATGTCGGCATAGGTGTGAGATAGAATCAAGCGATGAGGGCAATAGGGGGTTTCGCGGTTGACTAAAGTGGCACATGAGTGACAAAACTGGACCTAAACTGCATCTAAACCGGCCACTTTGACTTGGGGCTCAAGAGCCCCAATTGGCCTAAAGTCAATTTTCTAAACTGAATCTAAACTCGGGCTTACTGCTGATAAATTTGTGAGCCCTGAGAGTGTGTCTACTATACAGTTCTTCATTCCAGATCACCTGTCCGCTTTCATCAACCCCATCACCATCATCTTGTCTCCACTGTCTCCACTGTCACCGACTCCAACATGGTCTTGGACTTCAATGGGAACTATCATAGCATAGGCCGCCAGGGACATGGAGTACGTGGCTTGTCTCTTGCAATTACCATGTCGCAGACGCTTTGACCTCATGACAGAGCACAAACATTGCATTCATACCACATCCATGTGCTCTCCCTCAGTTCTCCAACATGAGACTAGGTGAAGGAACATCCACTCATATTTTCCACAATCCCAACCAACCTGTGTTATGTTCATGTATTGTAGCTACATAATCATAGGTTGTAATGTCACTCATTCTCAACATCGGACTGGGCAGTCACCGGTGAGCTAGGGTGCTTCAATAAACAGGCAGATTGGATGTGGTATTGTTCATTTTGAGAGTTGCCGCAAGTGCAGGGAGACAGCCATAGTGACATATGTACAATGTGAGACATGGATGAAAACAAAGGTTGAGGAAGGGTGCTGTTGGACAGTTGGAGTAACACATGAGGGATGCAGCACTTATGCAACTCAGAGAGTTGCCCAAGCTTGTGCAGTTGTTACATAATACCGCATGGTAACGGACTTAGGGGAGCCAGGACCGAGGCACTTTTGATGCACTTCAGACCAGAGCACCATGAATGCCCTATTACAAAGTTCCAAACTGGAGCTAAAGTTGCTCTAAACTGAGGTTTCACGTGAGCCAAAATTTGGGCCAGTTTAGATGCAATTTAGAATCCAGTTTAGACTCAGTTTAGCCAACTGTGAAACCCCCTAATGATAATAGGAATTTTGGAGGGCTCGGACATGTGTCAGCATTGCTGCAATAACCTGTTGACATGGGGGAATGGTTGGCATCAACTGTACAGTTCTTACATAAGGGACTCAGCTCAGGCAAGGCCACCGGACCCAAAGCTGCATCAGATTTGGGTTGTCTTCATGAACACCCCATAACTACACTGAAACTAATCCAGAACTGTCCAGATAGTTGAGGTGCAACTTTGTCTGCACGTGATGGAGTTATGTGCTAGTTGTGCATTAGTTCCATCCTAGTTTTGCCTTTGTGAATCACCCTAATGGGATGCTTTCCAAGCTCAAATCACTTTCTGTCAGGGCCCAGCCTCTGTCTGGGGGTGGCCCTACCTCAGAGCTGGACACTTGCGGTGTCCCAGGCAGCCAGGTGCTGGATCCTATCCCAAGCTCACTAAGTGGGGATTGAGTTGTCATGTATTATGGAAGGTAGCTACAACTTGCCTAAGCGGGGATTGAGTTGAGAAGAAGGGTAAGTTTCCCTATTCCCCGCTTGGCTGCTATAAAAGGGAAATGTACTGTACAGTTCACAACGTGACTATGGGTAGAAGCCGAGCATGTTCCTGCAATTTGGAAAAGGTGTCACATGGGTTAAGGTGAGTTGCTTGCCTTTGTCATATCCATCCATGGCCATTGACTTCCATTACCTCTGATCTTTCCGGACTACCTCCGCTCCTTCTTCACTAACCTCGGAGCTCCCATATTCCGCAATCACCTCTGCTTCCCTCGATGGTCACCACCCCCCTCTTTTCAATATATTACCTATGTCTCCCTAAGTACGGAGCCCCGAAGGCTTCCGGACAGCTCCGACGTCTGCTAGCGCACTCCCGCCTCCACTGGGCAATTCACTTGCTTGCCCTGCAAGCCCACCTTCGGGCCTATCCCTCCTTTCCATTTCTGGGTTATTGCCTGCCATTCTGCTAACCCCATAACCCAACTTGTCGGTAATATTCAATTGGCTAATGTTTAACTCCGTTAGCTCTGCTCCGCTTGGCCCTGCCATTCATGGGCCCACCCTCACTGTAACTATATATATTTAACTTGTACATAGGTTACACCCCAGTAATAAAATCGACTAGAGTTGATCCCCCTTTAGTTCTCGTTGCCAGTAAGTAAATTAGGGCACAGATGTGTAACTTGGCACAGTGCTCCTGGCCTGAGTCGCTGAGGCCGAAGCCCTCCACTGTCATATCCATCCCTGGCCATCAACTTCCGATCCCTCCAATCCCTCCGTTCCACTTCTGCTCCTTCCTCACTAACCTCGGAGCTCCTGTATTCCGCAATCCCCTCGGTACCCCTCGATGGTCACCACCCCCTCCTTTCAATTTATTACCTATGCCTCCCTAAGTACGGAGCCCCAAAGGCTTCCGGACAGCTCCGATGTCCGCTAGCGCACTCCCGCCTCCGCTGGGCAATACACTTGCTTGCCCTGCAAGCTCACCTTCGGGCCTATCCCTCCTTTCCGTTTCTGGGTTATCACCTGCCTTTCCGCTAACCCCGTAACCCGACTCATCGGTAATATTCAATTGGCTAATGTCTAAACCCCATTAGCTCCACTCAGCTCGGCTCCGCCATTTGCGGACCCGCCCTCACTGTAACTATATATACTACACTTGTACATAGGTTACACTCCAGTAATAAAATCGACTAGAGTTTACCCTCTTCAGTTCTGGTGGCCAGTTAGTAAGTTAGGGCATGGACGTGTTTACTAGGCACAGCACTCCTGGCATAAGTCGCTGAGGCCGAAGCCCTCCGTCATGGAGACACTCCCTCGTCTTGACCCGGTCTCTGACATCCACCATGGAGACAATCCTTCATCTCGATCTGGTCTCTGACAGCCTTGACCCATGTGATTTTTCCCACAGGTTTGCATGCGGGCTGTAGTTGTGAGAGGTATGTAAAGATGGGAGGATGAGGGAAGTGGGGGGGGAGTCAGGGAGGGTGGTTCTGGGGTTGTATGGTCAGGTGTGGTTGCCCTGACACTTTCAGAAAGAGGCACCAGGTTCAAACAAACCATTCACACCCTTCAGCAATGTTGCACACAATCCAAAATGCCCAAAGTGCTGCTAATGGGAAGCTCAGTGACTCATTGGCTCTACTTTCAATGAAGGGTACCCAGATAAAAGATGCAAAATATAATAGGGTAGACATACACAATCACAGGAACACACTCACTGGAGGTATCATAATCTAATCCCTTACATTCACATCTTGTTCACCACTGATCTTTCCAACCAAGTCTTAAAACTATAGCACATGATGTATAAGTTGCTTAAATAATTTCATATGAAGGATGTTTGTGAATCGAGCAATTGTCCATCACAATCACGGAGTTCTTGAACAGGTATGGGTTCATGTGGGAGACTGAGGATGTGAGTTACAAGGAAATTGTTTCAGGGCTCATGTTTGAGATGATTCCGATTACATAATCAGGACACAGAACTAACCTGGGTTGCCCACCCCCAGTTAAAAGCAGCTGAAGGTGGTTGGGCCACACAAAGACAATGTCAGAGACCGGGTCAAGATGAAGGAGTGTCTCCATGACGGAGGGCTTCGGCCTCAGCGACTTGTGCCAGGAGCGCTGTGCCAAGTAACACATCCATGCCCTAACTTACTAAGCTGGCAACCAGAACTGAAGGGGGATAAACTCTAGTTGATTTTATTACTGAAGTGTAACCTATGTACAAGTTGGGTATATATAGTTACAGCGAGGGCGGGTCCGCAAATGGCGGAGCTGAGCTAACGGGGTTAAACATTAGCCGATTGAATATTACTGATGAGTCGGGTTATGGGGTTAACGGAAAGGCAGGCAATAACCCAGAAACGGAAAGGAGGGATAGGCCCGAAGGTGGGCTCTGCAGGGCAAGCGAGTGTATTGCCCAGCAGAGGCGGGAGTGCGCTAGCGGACGTCGGAGCTGTCTGGAAGCCTTCGGGGCTCTGTACTTAGGGAGGACAGGTTCGTGTGCGTGCATCATTGTGTGAAACAGTGGGGGGAAGAATAGGGGGAATGGGGAAATGTGGGGAGAGGGTGGTTAGGGAAAGGGTGAGGGTGTCTGAGGGTGAGTGGGGTCAAGGGCTGTGCCCTGACAGCATGCTAGAGGTCCTGGGTTCGATACCAGACTTGTCCATTTTATGTCATTCATCCAGTCACCTGGTTTACATTAGTTGAATTCATGACATAAGTCTATAGCACTAGCAACATGAATTTCTTCAGAAACTCTAGTTGATTTTATCACTGAGTTGTAATGTATCTACAGGTTAGGTATATATAGTTACAGAGGGAGTCTAGAAGTCGGGCCTGTAAACTGCAGGGGCCAATGAAGCGGAGCTAACAGAGTTACAGGTTAGCTGACTGCCAGGGCATACACCCTGACCTAGCCCATACCCGCATCCACACCCGCACTTGCACCCACACCCATGCGCACACCTGGCTGTTGCACTTCCCGTGTGTGCCCTGTGCTGGACACTCCATGCGGCCGGATGCCCCAGGCAAGGAAGGGATCCCAGTTACATTATTCCTTTATTATTTCTTGTTGTACCTCCTGTATTTACTTATGTATTGCCTGGAGTTGAGTGAAGGGTCTTCACTCTTCTCCTCATCATGTCGAAATACTAAGTTCTATACAACCTAGCTTTCAACTGTCTTGAGAACTGAAGAGGCACCAAGGTTGGCACCTACACTGGCCTTACACCCAAAAAGAGTAAATTTAAAATACAGCCCAATAAAGCAAACAGAAAGTTGATGTATCCTTCAGATATCATCCATACATCCATACCAAGCCTTTTGAATTGTCAAAGTTGGGTGAGTTTTGGGTGAGAAAGGAGATGAAATATATAGTGTAAATTTTTGGATTTTGGAGTTTGCCTTGAAATTTTCAGATAGAAAGGTGATTTCAATTTTTTTTAATTATTTCTAAATGTCCTGAAATTTCTCTCCCTAACATTTCCCAAGATTTCTGAATTTTCCCTAATTTCCCTGATTTTTTAGAAATTTTCCTTTTCTCAATTTTTTTTTGAAAGTCCCCCATTTCTCCCTGAATTTTCTGAATTTTCCTTAATTTTCCCTGACTTTTTTTCAAGTTTTTAGAAACCCCCAGTTCCCCCTCATTTTCCTCCCATTTCCCCCTTCATCCCCCCCTCAATTTCCCCCCCCCCCCCCCCCAATTCCCTCTGCAATTCTCCCCCCATCCCCCCTTCAAATTTCCCCTCATTCCCCCCCCCTAATTCCTCCTTAATTTTCTCCTCATTTCCCCCTCATTCCCCCCTCCAAATTTCACCCCATTCCCCCCTCCATTTTCCCCTCATTTTCCCCCTCATTCTCCCCCTCATTTTCCCCCCATTCTCCCCCCATTCTCCCCTCATTCTCCCCCCCCCCATTTCCCCCCATTTTCCCCCATTTTCCCCTAAGTAATTTCGGATTAACTCTATTTATAACCCTAAATTCAGTGTATATATCAATTGGGTTGTGTGCCCTTGGTGTGCAGTGCCACATGAGGAGTTGCAAGTTAAGTAGACTGTTGTCCAGTTGACCCTAGGGTAGGGACTTGACTGTGGCCAGTCACATGATACCGTAGTCAAGCTTTTTATTTTTTTGAATTTTTGTGAATTAAACATGGGCTCAGGGTGCTCATAGAGCTAATAGTCCTCTGTGGGCAAATATATCTCTATGAGCTCTCAGAGCTTTGACTACTTTTCGGAGCTCTCAGAGAGGGGGACCTGCAATTTTCAAAGTTCTTAGCTCTGTGAGCTCTGAGAGCTCTATGAGCTCTCATACCTCCTGGTTGGATTTGCTGATGTATAAAGGTTACAATGGTCAAGGGAAATCCCTTGAAACTCAACAAATCCCCCAGCCAGCACCAAAACCCAGTGGGAAAGCTTGGCATGGGGTTTGACAATAAAGTAAGGGTGGTGGGTGTTAGATATGGTGGGTTCAGACAGTTCTGGAATGGAATCAGAGACTTAGCATGGAAGGACCTTGGCCTCAGCGACTCAGGTGGAGCGCTGTGCCATTGCTGGTTGTCCTGGGGGTCCCTAATTTCAGATCTAGCAGAGGGGAAGTCTCTTAGGGGGGAATCAAGTCAATTTTGGACTGAGGTTACAAGTTACTAATAAAGGAGGGGTCTGGAATCAAAAGGAGCAAGGTAGTCTGGAAGCGGACAAAGGGAGCTGGAAGGGGGAACAACACCGAGGGTCAAGGGTTTGACTCAATGGTGTCTCCCAAAGGAGGAGTGAAGGGCCAAGACCCAAGGAGGAAGGAAGGAGGATGGGAGTCAGGAATGGCTAGCTGACTGAATAGAAGGAAGCAGCAGCCCAAATAGGAATGAGGGAGAATAGTGGAATTGAATGGGACAATTCAATAGTTGCAAGGTCTGAAGTAAGTCCAGAAAGTCTGAACTCAGAAGTTAAACTCGGAATATTGGCAAAGGTAAATAAATGGAATGGGCTAACCAATACAATGGGTATAAGTGGAGGTGGGGTCAAAGTCCAAGGTTGGAGCTAAGACTGGAGGTTCTGGAGACAGAGATGCGAACAGGATTCCAGAGCGGAGGTCCGGAGTCGGGAGTGTAGATGTTGCATGTTCATCTGGAAGGTGTTGAGGTTGAGGTCAGACCTAGAATGGTCTGGAGTCGAACTGAAGGTGGTGTCGGAGCCGGAGGTGGGAAGACCTCTTGGGAGTCGGCAAGGAGAAGGTGACGGAAGGGAAGTGGGGCTCCAGAGTCAGTTTTGGAGTTCCGGGAGCCTGGAGTGGAGGTCGGGATCATACAGATATGACAGTGGGGTCCTAAGGTCTGACTGCCTATAGTCATGGACCATAAGATTCAACATCTGGGGTACCATGATCTGAAAACCCAGAAAACCCCTCCATGCCACAACTCCTTCAGAGTTCACCATCACACATCACCCTGGCAACATCTCCAGACCCATTGTCACTGGCATTGATGTCGTTGATTTTCAAAATCACTGTTCCCTTATAAACTTCACTAACACACAACTTGTCAAATGCCAAGCTGACTGATGCAGATGCAGGCTCAACTAGAGGGTTCCGGGGTGCAAGGCAGTAAGTTGAAGCTGTTCTGGAGTCTGTGTCAGGGGATGACTCCTGGGTCCCCATGACCCTCCCCTATGGTCCACAGCCCTATGGTGTCTACTGTGGGTAAGGAGATGAGAAGGAAGCTAGCTTCTCATCTTCCCACAGTGGCCACCATATCAGGAGAACTTCCGGGGATACCCGGAAGTCACATGAAGGATGGGAACCGGGCCCGGAGCATGCGGCGTGCAGAACGTGCGAGGCAGAAGCGCACATGCGGGTCCAGGTCCAGGTCCGGGCTAGTCAGGGTGTGTGCCCTGACAGTCTGACAGAGTTTGCATGTGGTACAAGATCCAGAAGGATGTGGCTTCAGCAACTTATCCCAAGAGTGCTGTGCCTCTGTGTACATCTTGGAGGTCCTTAACTTCAGAGGTCTGGGTTATCTTGTATGAGGGAGAAAGGTTGTTTGGTTCAAATCAGAACTAAGGTACAAGGTTTACTAAAGTACATAGTATATAATGTTGAAATTGTATCTGGTGTGACTACTGGACTTATCCAGAGCTCCAATTCAAATGGCTTCAAATTCAGGTCACATGGCAAGGACATAAAATCATGGACAAGCCTGGTATCAAACCCAGGACCTCTAGTGTGCATCCATACACTACTCACCCCTGAGCCATGCCTGTTAGAACGGGACTGATACAGACGACTCCGGAGTGGAATCGGAGACTTAGCGTGGAGGGACCTTGGCCTCAGCGACTCAAGCGGAGTGCTGTGCCATTGCTGTTTGTCCATTTGGTCCTTAATTTCACAGTAGGTGAGCAGGAAGTCTCTAGGGGGCATTTCAGGTCGATTTCGGACTGAACCAAAATGAGTATGTACAAGCGCCGATATATATATAATGGAGGGGGCAAAAGCACAAGGAAACAAAGGGGAACCGAATCGGAACGAAGACGTCTGAACGGGAACAAAGGGTAGAAGAAGTGGAACGGTACCGAAGGTCATAAGGCAGGACCTGTGATACGTCTGAAAGGAGGTAGGGAGGGCAAGGCCCAGAGGGGCAGGAGGATGAGGAGAAGTGGGGATGATGACTAACTGGCTAGAATGGAAGGAAGCAGTAGTCCAAATAGGGATGAGGGGTAAACGCGAGAAATACATTACAGGCGGCGAAAGTGCCGAAGGCGATCCGCGAAGCTCGGAGGTTGCGGAGCTTACGGAGGTTACGGAGGCGGGGTTGAAAGTCCGAGGGATATTGGCAATGGTGTTTACCTAGTATGAGGTCACCAATGCAATGGACTAAGACCGAGGTGGAGTCAAAGTCCGAGGTAGGGACTATGACGGAGGCTCGGAGCAAAGGTACGAGCGGTGTCCGAGTACGAAGTACGGGACAGCGGTGGAAGGTCGTAACTTGGCGGGAGGGCGGCGGAGGAGTATCAGAGGGAGGAGAGAGGGGAGAGGTAAGGGAGAAGGAGTGGCGGAAAGGAGAGTTGTCAGGTCCGAAGGTGAGTATCGGAGCGGACGGGGGAAGCGTTGGAGGGTGATGGGGGGTGGAGGTGTTGTGAAGGAGGAGCGGAGTAGGAGGAGGAGGAGTAGTAGGAGGGTGGCGAGAGGGGCGGCGTTCGGTCCGAGGTGAGTATCGGAGCGGACGGAGATAGGGGAGGAGAGGGAAGGAGGAGCAGAGGTGGCGTGGGGGGTGAGAGGAGGTGTGTTGCCAGGACCGGAGGTGAGTATCGGAACGGCAGCGGTAAGGTATGACTCCGGAGGTGAAGAGGGTGGAGGTCCGGAAGTCGGGTAGGGGTCGGGTATGCACGGATATGACAATGCCGGTATAGGCTGTTAAACTCTATACTATTGGGAACATATTATATTCTCCAACATATAAGACATAGGGGAAAGAGGACTTATGACAAAGTCCAAAAGTGTCAAAACCCATGAAGGATGAGACAAGATCCTAATGCAGACAGGGCTCAACTAGAGGGGTTCTGAGAGCTCCGGTAGTGAACTGAAGCTTCTCCAGGAAGCCCGGGTCTGCAGGGTGTTACAAGAGGCTCTAAGAAGGATGCAGCCTCAGCGACTCGGAAAGGAGCACTGTGCCTCCATTATGTCTTCATTAGTCCTTAATTTCAGAGGTCTGAGGTATCTTGTAAGAGGGAGACACAAGTCACTCATAGGGGGAAGGAGTATGTTTTAGTCGAGATTAGAACTAGAGTACAATGGGTTCTAATCTACCAGTATATATAAGAGGAGGAGAAGGACTTTAGTCAAAGTCCAAGTGATACTGACAGGTACCGAAAGATACCGAAACGATATCCTTAATGGGGAACTGAGGTGTCGGTCTAGGAGGGTGGAGTAGAAGGCTGGGGGATAAATGGGAATGAGAAATGGGTAAGGTGAAGTTAGCTGACTGAATTGAAAGAAGACATCAGTCATGCTATAAGTGGAAGATGACTCATTAAAGATGACTAGAGCAGGGTCACCAGGGGATGCGGGTAGCTCTGAAGCTGGAGTTACATATCCAAGGAATGTTGGGTGACTCCACTAAATGAAATGAGGAAGGGAAGGGTTTAGAGGTATATAATAAGACATCGGAAATCCATCAGGAGGTCTGAGCAAATCCAGAGGTTCTGAATGTTCTGATGGGACAGAAGGTGACATTGGGAAGTGGGGAGGTATGGAGTAGGGGATGAGGTTGTTAGGAAGGTGTAGTGGGGTGGGAGCCTACAGGGTCGGGATTCCAGGATGGTACTGAAGGGTCTCAGGGCAGGTCTAATGGGTAACCTGAATAGAGAACCCAGGTGTCAGGTTGAAGGAGGTGAAGGAATATGAGATTGCTAGTGAAGTGGGGCAACTCAGTCTCAAAGCAAATTGTCATATCCATCTCCTGCCACCACCTTTGTCACCTTAGGGATGAAGTTGGGGCTCATGCTCACGCTCACACAGTGGGAACAGGCTCAGGCGGCATTGGGATGGGCAGCTAATGGGCCAGAGTGCATGGCCATGACAGTACACTTGCCTACTGTGGGTAAGAAAGTGAGAAGAAGGTTAACTTCTCACTTTCCCACAATGGCCACAATATGGTGAAAACTTCCGGAGATATCTGGAAGTCTGGGAACCGGGCCCAGAGCATGCAGTGCATGGAGCATGCAGGGCAGAGTGCACATGCAGGTCCGGGTCCGGGCTAGTCAGGGTGTGTGCCTGTAAGTTATTTACTTAATCACACTATATGCACGATATTATGTTTGCCTCACACTTCCAGACCGTTGAATACACTATAATGGGCTGTATTTTCAATGGGGAAGTAAAAGGCTAATTTTTCCTTTTTTACATTCCCACGCTTCCATATATACAATGTTTATACATATTTATTATGCAACAAATATACAATAAAGATATAAGATGAAGGATGGGGCAAGTGTTTCCACCACTCCTTACAGTTGTCATATCTGTACATACCCGATCCTGATTCAACTTCTGGACCCTCCTCTTCACCACCTCTGGAGTCCTACCCTATCCCCCGTCTGCTCCAATATCCACCTTCAGACCTGACATCACCTCCCTCTCCTCACTTCTCACCTCCCTCCTCTCCTTCTGTCCCTCTTCTGCCAACCTCTGCCAAGTTACGACCTTCTGCTGCCATCCTGTACCCCATACTTGGACACTGCTCATACCTTTGCTCCGAGATCCCATCATGGTCCCAACCTTGGACTTTGACTCCACCTCAGCTTAAGTCCACTGCATTGGTGACCTCACTCCACTGGTCATTTAGTTGCCTACCCTGCAAGTCCACCTTCGGACCAACCCCTCCATTCCACTTCTGGGTTATAACCTGCTAACCTGTAACCCCATTAGGTCCACTCCGCTGGCCCTTGCTGTTTATGGGCCCACCACCTAGACTCCCCCTGTAACTATATATACATTACTTGTAGATACGTTACACCTCAGTGAAAATATCAACTAGAGTTATCCCCCCTCTTCCAGAGTTCCTCCCAGTCTGCAAATTAGGGCACTGACGTGATACTGGGCACAGTGCTCCTGGCAGAGTCACTGAGGCTGTAGCCCTCTGTTTATAGGGACATCCTTGTTCATCCTGAACTGTCATATCCATACAACTCCGGACCTCCATCTCCTCCTCCAGAACTCCACATCCTCCACCACCTCCTCCCCCTGTTGGTTGTTGAGAGCCCACTCTACCTCTGGCTCCAACACAACATCCAACACTACCTCCAGTCTGACTCCAGTTTACTCTGGGTCCGATCCCAACCTTGTGCCTTCCAGACCAGAGCTTGTGATGCTCCACACCTCTGGCTCTGGACTCCTGTACCAGAACCCAGCTCGATCCATATGGACATGCAACCAGTACCAGCACATCTGGCACATATGGGCCCCAGTGTCAGAGACTGGGTTCATGTTATAGAGTGCATAATTGTCTGGAAGCAGAGAAGGGACTCAGTAAGGAGGGACCTTGGCCTCAGTGACTCAAGTGGAGCGCTGTGCTGCTGGTTTGTTGTCTAAGGTGGTCCTTGATTTCAGGTTAGCAAGGGGGAGTCTCTTGGGGGGACAATCCAGTCGATTCTGGTTCTCTATTCATTGATTTCAGACTGGGGGCACAGCCTAACTGGCTACCCTGACTCCCTATGCTGGAAGGGAGTTGCTGTAAGATGATCCAGAGAGATCCAAAGAATGCAGGTAATCTCGCTTAGCTCCCACTTCCTTTCTTCTGTCCACATGTCACCCCTTCCCATGCCTCGCTTACAATTATCCAAATGAATACTTATCTTTTCATGTCGTCATTCTATCAGTTATCTCTTATCTCATCGTAGCCATGCTCTAGTGGGTAGCGGTACCCATGTATATAACTTCTATCTCCACTGAGGGTGGTGCCTCAGCGTTAACAATGACTAGGATTCTCGGGAACATCTCTATCATCGTGAACCGACATGCAGTCCCTGACAGGGTACAGGAAACTATGTACAGAGTGTATATATAATAATACAGGAGTGGAGTCAGAGGACAAATAGAACCCAAAGGGAACAAAGGGAACTGGAAGGAGACAAAGGGGGACTGGATGAGGGAACAACCCCAAGGGTCAAGGGTTGGAACTCTATGGTGCTTCCCAAAAGGGCAAGGCCAAGAGGGGAAGGAGTGGAGGGGGTTGTGAAGAATGACAGCTGACTAATATGGAAAGGAAGCAGCCATCTAAATAAGGAAGAAGCAACAAGAGGATTAAATGACACCATACAGTAGAGACTGCAGGGTCCGGAGTAAGTTCTGGAGGTCCAGAGTCGGAAGTCAAAGTCCGGAATATTGGCTAGACATAATAAATGAAATGCAATAAAGAATACAAGGAGATAAGATGGAGGAGGAGGTCAAAGTCCGGGGGCAGAGATGTGACCGGAGTTCCAGAGGTGGAGGTGCGATGGAGGATTGGAGTTGGTTCTGGCCAGGTGAGGTGGATGGGACATCGATGTTATGGAAATGGGAATTTTCCATTTCTAACCTCTTATGGGCTCTGTATAGTATATTGTCATGTGACCTGTATATAATAACAACTAATTGTCAGGGACTGACCTGGGGTTGAGAGTGCCCAGGTGTATCACCCAGCACTGAGGGCCCGGTGGGGTGCATTTGGGACAAAACTTCCTTGCACATTTTTTCTGAGTTAACCAATGCAGAAAACTTGATTCAAATTAAAATCCTACTAGGAAACATGGCAATAAAATGTCATTTCACAAAGTTTCAAAAATTTGGGGGATGACCAAATGTCTGAGGAAATAAAAGTTGGAATAATTGGTGAATGGAGGATAGACACAACAAGAACAAACTGAAATAGTGAATGGTCACAGGCTTCCTGTAGTTGCACTTGGGCCTGGTACTGCAATCAGTAAGTGTGCAATACAACAGAGAATATCACAAATATGTCGAAATTGTATCCAGTGCGACTACTAGACTTATCTGGAGCTCCAATTCAAATGGCTTCAAATCCAGGTCACATGGCAAGGACATAAAATCATGGACAAGCCTGGTATCAAACCCAGGACCTCTAGCGTGCATCCATACACTACTCGCCCCTGAGCCATGCCGGTATAGGCTGTTGAACTCTATACTATTGGGAACATATTATATTCTCCAACAGAATATTCCTGTACTATTTGACTATGAATAATCTTCTCCTAACACAGTGACTGCTGGACCTCCTCACTGGGTTGCCTCTGGACAAGGGTCAGACCCTGACAAGTTCTTACACATATAGCTTGAGACTGAGCCATTAGCTTTAGGACTTATCCATGATGCTTATGGTGATTGTGGTCTGAGTGAAGTGGGTCCCATTGGGACACACTGATGGGCACCCATCATTTCCCTAAATTGTCCTTCACCAAATTGATCCTGATACATGCTGTGAAATTAGATGCACCGACTCTTCTTTGGCTTGCTGTAATGAAATAGACTTCATGAATGCATGTATTTTTACTTATGTGACATAAGATATTAATAGGGTTTGGAGCATGACTATATTCCTACAGTTCTATGGTTCAATTTGGTTTACATTTCCCCCTAACTTAGAGACCCAAAACCAAACCATCAAAGAACTGGGTCAAAACCGAACCATGGTTTGGTTCTCAGCTCGGTCCCGGTTCAAACCGCAGAGAGAGTCTGCAAGAGACACGTAAAATTAGCGGCCCAGCCTCATACACAACCTGAGACCAATTTTGATGGTTCACGCACCACGTTTTGCGAGTAACGATGAGCAATCATGACGCCGTGCGCATCTGCCGTGAGATAGATCTTCTTATCACCATACCACTTTTCACACACGACTGTTAGCGTTAGCGTGTCTGTGGAAGTGTCCTAGGTGAGTGTCACTGTGCAATGTGGATAGAGAGGCCCTTTGCCACCAAGGGTATGAATCCCTGAATGGAATAAAGGAGACACTCACTGTTATCAACATCCACCCATTTGGGTGTGAGATTTTGAGTTGTAGGATCGTAATCCCAAAACGCCGTCTCATAGTACTGTCCCGGAACGGAAACTGCGCCATCAGATTGAGGGGGATCATTGGATTGAGCTGCGTTTGACGTTTAAGGGGAAATTGACGGAATTGGATCGGGTTAGGCCTGGACCAACGTACTTTGCACTGAAGATCCCAAAAAAGCAGAGCTCGCCTTTCCCCCACCGAGTGCAACCCCCCGATCAATGAGACCTGCCAAATAGGGATGGGCACTCAGAGTTTTCTGGAGAATGGCATTTGTAAATCAAACTCAATGGAAAACAGAGGAAGAAAAGATAACGCACTGAATCACTCTGGAAGCTCACGCTATGGCTGATGCCATATCTATGAAATGCGGCCGAGAAAGTATCGGCGTTCGACTCCAGACCTACCATGTACCTATCAAGAGACAGGCAGGCGTCACAGATGCGACATGACTGAAGAAAGCGGACGAAACCCACCAATTGGTGCCCAGTTCGAGGTATCCAACTAAGTTTCCATTATTCGTGGCATTTACTTGAATTTTGCCGTGCCAGTGGTATGTGTCGCTGCCCTGTGCCCTTTTGGCGGCTGGAGATCAAACCGCATTATAGTCACGCCACACATTTCGTGCTACGTGTCAGTGAAGGTGACTGTAGACTTACTCTCAGT
Source organism: Cantharellus anzutake (assembly GCF_015039405.1). Classification (NCBI taxonomy): domain Eukaryota; kingdom Fungi; phylum Basidiomycota; class Agaricomycetes; order Cantharellales; family Hydnaceae; genus Cantharellus; species Cantharellus anzutake. The sequence goes on from NW_024067097.1 coordinate 64,187, forward strand.
TCGTGAAGCTTCAGCATTCCACCTCCTAGCTGGCGGTAAAAGAGGCAAGCCCCTCTCGAGTCGCTTCGCGTTCGTTTCTCCATGCACAGGGTCCCGGAGCTGGGGCGCAAGGCGGCGTAACACCTGCCGTTGGGGAAAAGGGAAGGTGAAGACAGAAGCAGTGCAAAGGAGAAGCAAAAAAAGAGCAGCGCCCTTGAACATGTTGGGAAACCCCGCCGTAGCTCGAGGGCAGAACAAAGGAGGCGAGTGAGTTCCGCTGGTCGCGACTCGCCGGGGCAAGCGACCAAGCCAAGCCCTTAAGTAAATGAGGAATCCCAGGTAACCTGGGGTGGAAGAAATGGATTAATGGCGAAACATTGAATATTGATCTCGCTTAATCCTCCATATCTGTGCGCGTATCGGCATTATCAGTACTAGAATAGTTGTGCAAGTGCGCAGAATTGCAGCACGTTGCGCGTCTAGGAATCTGGAGTGCAACCATTATTCGGGTGTTATGTTCGTCGAAAAGGAAAGGTGGGCGTGGACGGAAACGACGTGAACATCAGTTCTTAGCGCTCATCTACAAGGTCATTGTATTTCCAATTAGATTTTCTTCTGCGCCCAGAGAGGCTGAGCGCTGGACAACAACAAGGTGGACGCCCCCCGCAGGGGTTCATTCAAATTTATTAGCGATACTTCTTATGAAACCAGGGACTCGGTCACGGCCCACCTGCCGAGCATGCTGCGGAGTGCTGATAGGATGCAGCTTGTTACAGAGGCTGGTCATGGTACCTGCCTAGCAGCCTGTGCCTGTCGCTTATGGCTCTCATCACCATCTCCACCATATGAATAATAAGTTATAACTCCTGTCTGACTCCGCTTGACGCAGATGACTATTCATTGGCTACTTTCTTCATTCATGACAACTCCGCTCAGCCGGGATTGTCCCGTTTGATGGGAACCCATGTGGCCATGTGATGTATTGGTGATGGGGTATGAATGTAAACGGGGAGTAACACCGCCACCCCGTAATTCAAAGCCTCAGGTATCAGACGCTACACGGCAGTGCCGTTTCTCACCGTTTGAGCGTTTTAACAGTTCAGCAAGCACACTAGTCTACACCAATGTAAAAACAAACTTGATTCATTGTACATACTTGAAGAAATTTCACGTTGCCCCGCGGGACTTACTCCGTGAGATCCAACTGAATGATACAGTTAAGGTCACAAGACAAGGACATAAAATCATGGACAAGCCTGGCATCGAAACCAGGACCTCTCAGTGTGCTACCATTACACAACTCGCCCATTTGACCATGCCGGTATAGGCTGTTAAACTCTATACCGATGGGAACAGATATCCATTCTCCAACAATACTAACGCGGACTAGAATGGAATAATACTCAGTCTCGTGGTTGTGAACGCAATGAGAACTAAGGGCATCAGCGAAGTAAACATCGAGCTTTTAAGTGTCGATTACTCGAATGTAACAGGAGTGAAAGTTATTACAAATAAAGGAAAGTGAAGCGACCAACAGGTCGGAAAAAGGAAGATAAATGCTAAATATGTTGGAGGAACCGTGTGCTATGGGAGGCTGGATGAGTTTTCATACAGCCACATTTCCGCAGTAGCGTGACTACTTAGTCACAACACCTTTTCTCTTTTATATTATTTCGGACTAATCCATGCCAGGCCATGGACATATTCATTCATTTGAATTCATTTCCTTTTCCCTCAGTTCTTCACGCATATTGGCTGAGACTGAGGTTAGTTAGTTACATTCCCTCATTGCTTTATCATTGTAACATATATTATGTATATTACCTCTAGTCATTACTCATAGTCCAGCTCCGGGATCACAAGTGTCGCTCATCAACAAAATAAACATATAGTGATAAGACAGTAGAGACTGACTAGAAATAAACCTAACATCAATCATCAGGCATCTCACCGAGATAATGTAGGTTGGGTATCCTTGTGCTAAAGTGTCGAACCAACCATTGCTGTCTTACAACACATACATACGTCAATTATGATCAGATGCTGACTGGTGTTCAATTCAATCCCTGGCTCCGATCCTTACCTCTCAGCATGGTGGAGCAACACCTGGATTTCCTGAGGGTGTTGCTGGATGCTGCAAGTGAGTTGAATGGGGTTTTTAGTGGGAAATCGACCCCTGGACAGGGATGAGCATGAACTTAATGTAAAAGTCGCCTGTAGCTGGAGTGTTGGAAGCCGCATCTCAAACCAAAAACCAAAAATTTTGTGCATAGGAAGAAAACCTAAAAAGCCCCCCTGAAATGAGTGCAAAGGGAAATATGCACATCATCAAGGCCAAACAAAAAATGATGGGAATTGATTTAGAAACCAGCCAACAACCATTGCCTACATGTGATGTTATTATGTAATAATTATTCATTGCATGGGGTCTCATCATCCCCTCCCTGTCATTTTCCCACCCAACCCAATTACAAAACCAAGATTATTAATTACCATGGCAGCACTTGTGTATTGTAGAACATGCTCGGCATAGGGTTTGTTTAGTGCAGTTAGTGTAGCATTGCTTATTGGTATTATATACATTGAAGTAATAACTGTGGCAAAAAAAATCCACCAAGAATGAATCAAACAAGGGGGGGGGGCAATAGGTTCATAACAGCACTATAACCCACTAGACTGTAAGGCCGTTTGGGGTGCCGGCCTTTGTCATATCCATCCATGGCCATCGTTCTCCACTACCTCTGGTCCTTCCGGATTACCTCTGCTCCTTTGTCACTAACCTTGGAGCCTCCATATTCCGCAATCACCTCCAACTCCCTTGATGGTCACCACCCCCTCAATCCAATATATTACCTACACCTCCCTAAGTACAGAGTCCCGAAGGCCTCCAGACAGCTCTGATGTCCGCTAGCACACCCCCACCTCCACTGGGCAATTCACTTGCTTGCCCTGCAAGCCTACCTTCAGGCCAATCCTGTCAGGGACAGCTCCGAAAGCGGTGAGGTCCCAGCGTGCGGGACTCGGTGGGACGAGTAGTGGCTGTGCGTAGCGGCAATCTCGTCGCAGGGTGAGCGTCCCCGACCACTTAGTCTGAAGTGGGAATGTGAGTTATTATTAAAAGGGAAGGCTACACTACTTGCCTGAAGTGGGAATGTGAGAAGAAGTCTACTTCTTCAGTTCCCACTCCAGCTGTTATTATATACATGCAGGATCGGTCACGTGGGGCGTGCCACATCACCCTCGCACACAGCCACGGCTCTCCGGGTGCCTCCGCGGGAGATCCTGAGAGGGCCTGCTGTGGGTGCGGGGTAAGTGTGGCGGCGATGGCAGCGATATAGGAACAGCGAGATACAAGAGGGGAAATGGGCGTGCGCACCGGTGATACATTGAGCAGCGGGAAAGGTGGTCCATGTGAGAAAGAAAGAAAGAAAGAAAGAAAGAGGGAAGGAAGGAAAGGGGAAAGGAGAAAGGAAGAGGGAGAAGCGGTGCGGAGCGGGGGAGCGGAGCGAGGGTCGGGCGGGGCATGCCCTGACAAATCCCTCCTTTCCATTTCTGGGTCATAGCCTGCCACTCCACTAACCCTGTAACCCGACTCATCGGTATTATTCAGTTGGCTAACATGTAACTCTGTTAGCTCTGCTCCGCTTGGTCCCACCATTCATGGGCCTGCCCCCTATGTAACTATATATACATAACTTGTAGATAGGTTACACCCTAGTGATAAAATCAGCTAGAGTTTCCCTCTTCTAGATCTCTTTGCCAGTAAGTAAGTTAGGGCACAGACATGGAACTAGGCACAGTGCTCCTGGTCTAAGTCGCTGAGGCCAAAGCCCTCCACCATGGGGATGTCTCCTTTGTCCCGCATCTGGTCTCTGACAGCCTTGGTGACTCCTCAACCCTCAGGCTGTCAAGAGCTAGACTGTATGGAGCTAGTATTTGACAGGGGGGGAGGAGAAGAGCAAGGCCCCTTTTCCCAACCCCAGACACTATATATGTACATACAGGTGTTATACATTGTTTATTACAAGGATTATCAAAGAATAAAAGAATAAACAGAATGTGCACAAAGCACACATCATCCATCCCTGACATCCATTCCTTACATAGACCAAGTAGACCTCACATGGACTCGGTCCTAAAAGTAATATATAATGGGTTAATTTCAACCATGGATCTGGGGTTGATCACTGTCATATCTGTACATACCCGATCCCAATTCGACTTCTGGACCCTCCTCTTCACCACCTCTGGAGTCCTACCCTATCCCCATCTGCTCTGATCCCCACCTTCGGACTGAACACCACCCTCCTCTCCTTCCAACTCTCTTCCACCAACCTCCACCAAGTTACGACCTTCCACCGCTGTCCTGTACCCCATACTCAGACACCACTTGTACCTTCGCTCTGAGATCCCATCATGCTCCCGACCTTGGACTTTGACTCCACCTCAGCTTAAGTCCATTGCATTGGTTACCCCATTTCACGTAAACACCATTGCCAATATTCCTCGGACTTCCAACCCCACCTCTGTAAGCTCCACTACCTCCAAGCTTCACAGACCATCCTCAACACCTTCACCACTTGTAGTATATACTTCTCCCTCACCCCTATTTGGACTACTGCTTCTTTACATTTAGCCAGTTAGTCATCAACCCCACTTCACCTCATCCTCCTGCCCCTCTGTGCCTTGCCCTCCTTACCTCCTTTTGGATGTACCATAGAGTCTAACCCTTGACCCTTGGTACCACTCTGCTCCCATAATTCCCTTTGTCTCTGTTCAGACACCTTTGTTCTGTTTCAGACCACCTTTGTTTTCCTGTGCTTTCGTCCCTCTATTATTATATGTAGGCACTTGTACATACTCAATTGACCCTCAGTCTAAAATCGACCAGAATGCCCCCCAGAGACTTCTCACTCGCCATGTCTGAAATTAAGGACAAACAGCAATGGCACAGCACTCCCCTTGAGTTGCTGAGGCCAAGGTCCCTCCTTGCTAAGTCTCCGGTTCCACTCTGGAATTGTCCACACTCGCCCTGTTCTAACAATCACAAAGTCAAAAGCAGCTGCCCAATGTACATTTTCATGACATTGATCACCCCATGGAATTGGAAGTTTTTCATCCATTTTCTAAGGGAAAAAAAAAAGTAATACACAGGATTTGAACCAGAACCCATCTAAATACAGGGCTGCATGGAAGCCAGCAGTAGCTTCTAAGCCAAACCATCATTGCTAGGAGCCTGGAACCAAATTATATATATGAAGAGCCAACATGACCTCAGCAATTCCCTTGCTCCCCTTCATCCACTATTTTCTTCTTACTGCATGCAACTTTCTTTCCCCTTGTGTTAAATTCCCCACAGTTATGGAGGCACCCAGGTCCCTACCTGTGTGTTGTAGGCAGGAATCCCTGCTACTATACAAACAAGCCCAGAAATTGCGATTCTGACACCCTGACAAACTGTCAGGGCACACCCGCCTGACCCGGCCCCACCCGGCCCCACTTCACCCAGTACCCCGCCACCCAGTCTTCTCCTACCTCCTCCCCCCCTTCCTCTTTCTTTCTTTCCCCATTTCACTTCCTCTTCATGTATTTCACTTTCTCTTTATTTTCTCTTTATTCTACATGGACAACCTTTCCCTGTATCAATGTACCATTGACCCACCCACAGCGTGCTCACGACACACCCAGCCTGGGTGCCTCGGGCGACCCCCTGCTATGTCCAGCTCGTGCATTGTAGGAGAAATAACGGTCACACTATGGAAACCCATTATGGAAATATGCCAGATAAATCACAAAACCTCATACAACAAGTAGATAGGAGAAAATAGAAGGACCTGAATTTTAATGAATTTTAACGAATTATTATGACTATACGCGATAAATCGAAAGAAAGAAAAATAGCAAAAATACTTCAAGCTTACCATCAACGAGACGGAATTCTCGGGGGAATTTATAGCAAATATTAAACCAAGAATTAGGACAATCGACCAAGATTTGACTATAAAAACAATCAGAGAACCTCCACGGAGACTACTTTCCCACGTCCGCACACGTAGCCAAGGATGGAAGTACCACAGAACAAGGATTCCTCAGGAACTAATGCAAAATTTAAAGTTGTGTCTATAATAGGAAATGTAGATGTCCCCCAAACGGACCCAATGAAAGTAATTACAGGGGAAACTACCCATAAACGACGGAGATATGACTAAAACTCCTGCAAAACAAGGACAACATCTAAAAGGCAAGCGCAAAGATTAACCAGTAACGACCGAGACAAGCTTGATAGCCCATTAGAAAGGAAGGGATTTAATCTTAATCCTCCCAAATTTTCATAATAAAAGGATCATGCATTAATGAGATATCCAATAACGGGAATAGCGACATCAAAAGTCCGAGCTCAGGGAAAAGACGATGTTTGCGTAGGATCCATAATTAAAACATACAACGAAATTTACACGGAAATTATGAAAAATGGGGAACTATAGTTATGCAATTTTTCAGCCCAAATGGTCCAGCCGTTGTGAAGTTATACCCATGACGAGAATATAGAAATCCGCATCATGTGTAATGACACGTGAGGGTGGCAATGTGCAGGGAACCAGCCGTCAGAACCAAGATCCGCACTTCGGCAGATTGCGAAGACCAATTTCCGTCCAAATAAGGAAGAGCCCGGTCAAAACAAAGCACGGAAAGTGTAAAACAACCTTAGATCATGAGGGAAAGATCTGAAATAAATCACAGAAGCCCATATGAAAGAAATAAACACCCGTGCATATCATAAATCCCGAACAATTAAACGGAAACGGCACCCGCATACGAACGACTATGGGAACGATGCACGTGATTACCGAATGTGTGCGCGAACTTTTGCTAACTCAACGAATACCAGGAAATAGGACACAACCTTAGTACCATTGGAAAGGTGGGAATAAATGAAAATTTATGATACCAAGAACGTGAGAAAACATCCAGAAATGAATGAGATACAAGGACATGAAGTTAGAAACCTGAAAACGCACAGGAAAACAGCTTCAAGAGGTCCAGAGCCCTAAATAAAATACATAAAAATATGATATCTTCGAGGACGACCTACTATAACAACGAACAATACATATGGAGGATCAGGATGTGATAATACAAGGGGGAATCAGGGAAGATGAATGAAATCCACGAAAACCACTAAACTACGACGGACCATGGCAGGAATTTTAGGGAACAATATTCTAATGAAGTGGAGAGCTACAATACATTCGTTTGAGTAATTCTTGACTACTAGCAACTTTTTATTTTGGTTTTAAACCTGAATAATTCACTCATTTACCATTTCAAGTCTCATTTTTACTAAATGTCACTGAATAAAAATGGAATAAATCAGCTGAAGGTCTCAGCGCAGCCATACGCATAGTAATACGAAGTTTGAATTCAGAATCACCGAGTCATAGCAAATTTAATGGTAAATATGAGGAATTTGAAATAGGAAACTGCGACAAATGCAGCGCAGTCAAGTTCTAATTAACCATTAACATAGCTTAGGCAAGGAAGGACAATAAGGATTCTAGGCGCAGTCTGACTGCAGTAGAGCCGCAGTTCAGCGCAGCTGAGTGCAGTAGAACTATAGCGTGAAAATTTCATTTTTTATTCAGTTTGAGAAAAATACACTGTAAATAAATCCTGTAAATACAAGGTAGAGCGTGAAAAAGGAAGGCGACCCAAGGAGTATAAAAGGGAGACCCTTTCTGCGACTTTTTGCCCCCCCCTCAGAGAAGTAAGAAAATAGAGTATTATTTTTCTCAAGCATTTCTGGTTGTCACTCCAGTGCGAAAAAGTGATATACAGTTAAGATTGCCACTGTAGTAAAAGGCAGCAATTAAGGAGAGAAATATTAAGTAGATATTTCAACAGGAGAGCTGGTTAACACTCCAGATTTCAAAGTGTAAACACAAAACAGTTATTTTGCTACTGTTAAAACAAGCAATAAAATAAGACAAAAATAAAACAAACTCAAGGGACACTCCAGACACAATCCAAATCCATTAACTGAGTAGAATCTTTGAAACTTCACCAAGTAGAAGATTTAATTCAAGTTAAATTCCAAATTAAACAACACTACACAGAATTATACCTAGACAAATTAAGAAATTTCAATAAAGGAACAGCTCCGCAGGGCTCGGTTTATCTGTAAGTCAATTCCTAGAAACTTTAGACTAACCCATAAAAATAGAATTAGCCAAAACACTCGGATTGGTACTTCATTTACAACAAATAATACTAGTACACTTCCCCATCCTAACTAAAGAACCAGGGAACAGCTTGGTGGTGGTCTCGTTTGAACCTCCCAACTGACCTTCCTTCATTCTCTCCTTCAGCGTTCACAGCGGACACCCCTGGGATCCCCCATGGGGACACCCAGGTGACTATGGCTGTATGCGAGGATGACGTGGCACCCATCATGTGACCCAAGCCGCATGTATATAAACATACCTGAAGTGGGAACCGAAGAAGTAGCCTTCTTCTCACCCTTTTCCACTTCAGTCTAAGTGGCCAGGGACTGTCTCCTGAGCCAGGCCTGCCAGTACGCATGCCTGCTCCACACCCCGCGAGACTTCTAGTGTCGGGCGTCTCACCCGGGCCCCCTCTACCCCGGACGCATCCCTGACACAAACACCCTGTACCCGATGCACCTCTGTCAGGGCACACCTGCCTGACCCGGCCCCACCTGGCCCTACTTCACCTGGTGCCCCACCACCCAGTCCTCTCCTACCTCCTCCCCCCTTCTTCTTTCTTTCTCTCACCCTCCCTTTCTTCACTCTTCCCCTATTTTACTTTCTCTTTATTTTCTCTTCATTTTACATGGACAACTTTTCTTTGTATCAATGTACCATTGACCCATCTGCAGTGCGCTTATGACATGCCCAGCCTGGGTACTTCAGGTGACTCCCCACTACGTCCAACTCGCACATTCGCAGTGGATGCCCTTGGGATATAAACATACCTGAAGTGGGAACTGAAGAAGTAGCCTTCTTCTCACCCTTTCCACTTCAGTCTAAGTGGCCAGGGACTGCCTCCTGAGCTGGGCCTGCCAGTACTGTACCCACATGACCAACTACCAGCATGTCTTAAGTGTGACACAAAATTTCTGCTGGGTGATGAACCACGAGCTTGTTTGGATGCGTGACAACCCAACCAGTGGGCGTGACCACAACCATGGGGGCGTGACCCAAAAGGAAAGTGCAGTGTGCCGATAGTCACGTTTAGTGGCCAGAATAAATGTAATAAATTTGAAAACATGTTTGCCACCCCTCCGAAAAATTTCTCTGCACCTGGCTTTCAAAGATGGACAGTTTTGCTCTTTCTTATACAGATGAGCCTGTCCTGTACAGTGGTATCCCAAATGCAATTATTGGGCCCTACTTCCCCAGACACACCCTGTCCATCACCGAGTTTCTCCAGTTTAAGCTCCCATCACTCCAAACAAATTTACAAAGCACATCCACATGCCTCAGTAATCATCCACCCTCCATCCCAGAATTAGCTGAAAGTGACCTTCACAACATGTCCTGCCCATCCTGCCACATCATACAGAAAATCATTTCTGAATATGATCCCGATGATGACCACCCTCCTTGCTCAGCAAAAATAGGCATACATTATGTCCCTATCAGCATCATCCGAATCTGGGAAGTCCTATTTCAGATACAAAATATCCAGAAGATGTGGAAAGAGTCAGAGACACAAGTTGAGAAACTGGCAAGCTGTTACCCTACTCACCGCATTGCCATCAAGGCAGCCCAAAAGCAGCTCCTGTCATGTGAGTGGAACACCAAAATCCTTGGGTTCTCAAAATCAATTCTGGGTTCCATTAAAGGACTGATACATCATCTCACCTTGTCCTGTCTGGTAACCACCGACATCTCGTACCATGTAGAACTTCTCGAAAGGGATTTGGAGGCCCATGGAATAAGTGCTAGGCTCTTGAGCCCCATTGATGTCCAGTACCTGACTGGATGTGCAACACAACCAGATGGGAATGGCCATGAAAGGTATATGCATGAGTAACTGCAAAGCTCTCTGCAGATTTGGCTCTGAGCTCTCATCTGGGACAATACCTCAGTTCGGTGGAATCACTCACATCAACAATAATCATTGGGTCGCATTCCTGATCTCTACCACAGAAGCAACCATTTTCCTTGTGGACTCCTTACATGGAGTTGATGGACCATCAGTTGCAGCCACAGAGGTGATTCATGTTCTTCAATGGTGGCTCAGCACATCCTATTTGGAATTAAACCAATCAGCACCTCCATTTCAGGTTGCATGGCTGCCAGTCGCTTACCAAAACGATGCCACTTCATGCAGCTTCTTTGCTCTCAATGCATTGATGCACCATTTTATCCCAAAAAAATACCCACTTGCCACTGGCAAAGATGTCGTGATGCTTTGTGTCAAGTTCCTCACATCAATCCTCAACCACCATGATGCACAGGTGAGTGACCACACATAAGCAGCTAACCTAAGCAGATAAAACAAGAACTCACCAACTTATTATTAGATGAACCCTACCCCAGAAGCAATAGTGATAGCTGCCCTGGTGGTGGCAACCTCAGCAGTGATCACTGGACCAACAATGTCGGACCCAGGAATAGCTGAGCCAGTGCCAATGACGTTCTCATCATTGGTGGCCACCTCTGCAGCGACAATCCCTGTAGCAGAAACTGGGCAGCCAATGATCTTGGACCATACAAAAATCCAAATGGAGACCTTGACAGTACTCCCAACGGTAGCAGAACCAGCTCACCCCATAAATCAGGAAACTAGCCGAGCTATGGTGGGGATCTCAGTTGGCTCCGATGTTGGGAAATCGAAGGGAAAAAAACTGAAGTTGGACTTCACTGTGACAAAGGGGGATGAGGGACATGGGTTGCTGCAGTTCTTCCACAGAGTAAATCACAAGGAATTTGTGAAGCAAAGATCAATTGAGTTTGAGAAAATCACTGAAAGATGTGAAGAAGCAAGAGCAGTGGGGCAACTGGCAGCAAGACTGAAGTTGGAGAGAAGTCGAGCATTAGCATGGGAAAGACAGCAACGTCACCAAGCAATGTTGGCAGCAGGCAGAAAGGACACAAAGAAAAAGGTGAAGTCTATTCAGCAGAATTCCTGTGAACTCTAATGGAAGGAAATGTCTAGCACTTGCTTGATGTGGACCCAAGTGTCAGTGTTTCAAGTGAGCAACTCCTGATTGCAGAGATGTTGCAGCCAAAGCGTCATATTCAGCAATGGTTGAGGGAACAGAAGCACCGAAAGATCACTCACCACTCAAGCAATGCCATACAGCCTTATAGTCAAAAAGCATGCAAGTTCACTAAGGCAACAAACTGGTTCCAGCCTGTGTTCTGGACAATTATAATCGAAGTGGCAGCGACCATCAGCTGGCACATGAGTCCTACCAAAATAGTGAAGGGATGTCAATTAAGAAGCCAGGGCTCTTTCGCTCATTGTGTGTCGATGTTGTCTGTAAATGGATTGATTGCATGGGGTCACGTCCATGTTGGTCCAATGACATGCTGGCGAAGGTCGCAAAAGAAAATTGCCCAGGAGGAAATGTTACAAAGAGGGGGATATTGGTGAGTCTAGAATGGTTAGTGGTATTCTAGAAACTTAAGGAAGAAATTGGGATATGTATGTAGGCATCCTACCCGGATACCGTTGCTGCAATCAAGTGAACACTTTTGAGCATCCAACAGGCTGGTGCAGCATTGGATGCCCACCAAATCTGTGGTGCCATCATTGCTCAAATACAACATACCCAGCCCCACATCCTCAGAACCGTTGTGAAAGAAGATGGGAGTGTGTTTGCTGTGAGCATGATGTGGGTCCGGAGGTTTCTCCAAGAAGAAATGAATTGGAGCTTGCGACAGGCCACTCGCGCATCGCAAAAGACCCCCCCTGATGCCAATGAAAATTCAGATCAGACACAAGTGATCTATCAACAGAATTCAACCTCCACATATGAACAAAAGGGATCCCATCAGGTTTCTACTGTTGGCCATGATGAGAAGCGCATGTTTACTCTTAACATGGCTATCTCTGCCAGTGGGGCTCTTCTACCATTCCAGGCTATCTTTTGTGGCAAGACTCCAGCAAGCTCACCTTCGATGAGTGCCCCAAGTTATGATGAAGCCATGCAACTTGGCTTTATTTTCGAATTCTCTGGAAATGATACTTACTGGGCAAACATTACAACAATGAAATCATTTGTATCATGCATACTGGTTCCTTATTTCAATGCAAAGAAGGAACAGTTGTCTCTTGATCTGCTACAAGAGTGTATCTGGCAACTTGACATATGGCTGGTTCACACATCTCTCGAGTTTCGTGTCTGGATGTATGGGAACTACCCTTGGATCATACTAGACTATGTTCCTGGTGGATGCATGGGCATCTGGTGGCCCTGTGATGTTGGCATCCAGCATCCACTGAAACATGCCATGAAGCAATCCCAACAGTTGGCTGCATCAGCAAACCTGGATGTGGAGGCCTTAGAGCTCACAGAGCTCTCAGAGTTTCAGTACTTTGAAATTGCAGGTCCCTTCTCTCAGAGCTCCCCAAAGTAGTCAAAGCTCATAGAGCTATATTTGCACACAGGGGACTATTATCTATATGAGCTCCCTGAGTGTTTAATTTATCCGATATCAAATTAAAATTTAAGAGCATTGACTCTGGCATCATGTGATGAGTCACAGCCAAGTCCCTACCATGCAGGAAACTGAAAAAACTGAGCTTAACTTTCAGCCCCCAATGCAGCACTACACACCAAGGGTATATAGCCAAATTAATATATAGACCAAATTTAGGGATATACATATACAGTTAATCTGAAATTACTTAAGGAAAATGCGGGAAAATGAGTGGAGAAATGGGGGGAAAATGAGGGGGGGAATGGGGGGAAATTGAGGAGGGAATTGGGGGGGGGGAATGAGGGGGGAATGAGGGGGGGAATGAAGGGAAATTTGAAGGGGGGAATGGGGGGAAATGAGGGGAAAATTGAAGGGGGAATGGGGGGGAAATTGAGGTGGGAATTGGGGGGGGAATGAGGTGGGGAATGAGGGAAAAATTGAGGGGGGAAATGGGGGGGGAATGAGGGGAAAATCGAAGGGGGGGATGGGGGGGAAATTGCGGAGGGAATTGGGGGGGAAATTGAGGGGGGGGATGAAGGGGAAAATGGGAGGAAAATGAGGGGGAACTGGGGGGTTTCTAAAAAGTCAGGGAAAATTAAGGAAAATTCAGAAAATGGGGGACTTTCTAAAAATGGAGGACTTTCTAAAAATGGAGAATGTCCAAAAAATCAGGGGAAATTAGGGGGAAAATCAGAAAATTTGGGATAAGTTAGGGAGAGATATTTCAGGAAATTAGGAATAATTGGAAAAGAAATTAAATCACTTTTTTGATAATTCAATGTGTATTGGAAAGTGCCAAAGTGGGGCAATGTGGCAATGTATGTTTCAGTGTTAGAAAAGTCTCCCACATGTTTTGGTGAGCCAAATAACCATGGCTTTTTGACCATGGGAAATTTGGTGTCAAAGGCTTGGATGATATCTGAAGAATACATCAGCTTTTTGTTTGCTTTATTGGGTGGTATTTTTAATTTACTTCATTTGGAACACTTTTTTAAAACTGATTTATACCCTACATAACATGCATGGTTACATTGCCACACTTTGGTGCTTTCCAATTCACATAGAATCATCAAAATTGGTTGAGTTTTGAGCAAGAAATGAGATGAAAGATAAAGTGCAAATTTTTGAATTTCAGAGTTTTCATCATATTTTGTAAATAGCAATAAACAAATAAGGTGCTGATTTTAGTAAACACAAAAGGTATATGAGCTTTCAGAGCAATGACAATGGCCATTTTACACACACATATATCCATATTATCTTTGCACTACTGGTGCCAAAATAACTAAGCAGATTTCATGGAGATATGAAGACCATCCATTATTTAAAAACAAAAAGCTCTATGAGCTCATAGAGCTTTTCAAGTAATGATGCTGGCCATTTAATATGCATTTCCAAAAATGTATATACATATTATCTTTGCACTTCTGCATCCTTAGGAGAACAAAATCATTCAAACATTTAATTTTCTCCACCCAATGTGTAGAGGGTGCACAGCAAAAAGACTCAATTTGCTCACAGAGCTCTGTGAGCTCTGAGAGCTCCCTACCAAGTTTGCTGATGTGTGAAAAATTCATTATTTATTCAGTTTGAGGGAAATGCACTGTAAATACAAGGTAGAGCATGAAAAAGGAAGGCAACCTAAGGAGTATAAAAAGGAGACCCTTTCTGTGACTTTATGCCCCCCGTTAGAGAAGTAAGAAATTAAGATACTATTTTTCTCAAGCATTTCTGGTTATCACTCCAGTGCAAAAAAGTGTAAAACAGTTAAGATTGCCACTGTAGTAAAAGGCAGCAATCAGGGAGAGAAATATTAAGTAAATATTTCAACAGGAGAGCTGGTTAACACTCCAGATTTCAAAAGTGTAAACAAAACAGTTATATTGCTACTGTTAAAACAAGCAATAAAAATAAGAGAAAATAAGAAAAGGCCATGGGACACTTCAGATACAATTTAAAACCATTCATGGAATAAAATACCTGAAAATTCACCAAGTAGAAGATTAATTTCAGGTTAAGATTCCAAATTTAAATGATCCTACACAGAATTATACCTAGATAAATTGAGAAATTACATTCAAGGAACAGCTCCACAGGGTTGTATTCATCTGTAGTTCATTTCTCAGAGACTTTTAGACTAACCCATAAAACAGAATTAGCCAAAACACTTGGATTAGTACTAAATTCACAACAAATTCATTAGTACACCTCCCCATCCAAACTAAAGAACCAGGGAACAGATTGGTGGTGGTCTTGTTAGAACCTCCCAACTGTCCTTCCTTTGTTCCCTCCTTCAGCAGGCAAGACACTTAACTTGATGCTGAAGAAATACAACACTCTTGCATCCACCATGAATCCCCCAAAGCCAAGACTCAGTTGGGAGGATGTAACCAGCCTTGAGTTCATATCAGATATCATGATCTTATGGGGCCATGATGATGTATGTGAGAAACCATGGGTGAAGCCCCTTCTCTGCAAGGCTGCCCAAGCTTGGCATAAGCTTCAACAAGCCTGTGAAGAGATTGACACTGTCAAACTTGAAGCTTGTTGGGTATGGACCTTGATGGAAAATGAAGGAGGTTTGCCTGCAAGGTGCCATTGAGAACATTTGATTGACCAACCCTGCTCTGGCAGGATATATTTCCACTACTTCCCAATACCACCTCAATGTCAATGTGCACCTACATTCCAAACTTACCCAGCTGGATAAGCTTGCACATTTCTTAACTGGTGATGGGGAAGGGATGACAAGCGGACCACCAGCGAGCCCTGACACTTATGGCAGCTGTCATATCCATCTCCTGCCACCACCTCCAACCATCCCTGGTTGCCTCTGCTCCACCATTCCCAACCTTGGAGCCCCCAAATCCCATAATCCCCTCTGACTACCCCAATGGTCACCACCCCCCATTTCAATATATTTATATTACTTATGCCTCCCTAAGTATGGACCCCTGAAGGCCTCTGGACAGCTTGGACATCTGCAAGTGCACCCCCACCTCTGCTGGGCTATTTAGTTGCCTACCCTGCAAGTCCACCTTTGGACTGCACCCTCCATTCCACTTCTGGGTTATTATCTGTTAAACCCATAACCCAAGTTGCCAGTAATATTTAGTTGGCTAACCCTTGACCCTGTTATGTCAGCTCTGCCCAGTCCCTGCCATTTATGGGCCCGCTGCCTAGGTGTAAGGTCAGTTGAGGTTCTGACCTTGATGCTGAAAGCTGTCAGAATGTAGGCAGTATAGAGCTTTAATTCGACAGGGGAGAAGAGTGAAAACCTGTTTCACCCTTCCCTGCAATTTATATACATTGTTTACATTGAGAAATAAAGAGTAATAAACAATGAATAAAGAAAGCGTGCACAGCACACATCACCACACATCCATTCCCTACACTAGGCTCCCATTGTATCTATATATACTATACTTGTAGATACCGGAAACCCCAGTCAGAAAATCAACTAAAGTTATCCCCCCTTTCCAGAAGACTCCCCAGTCCATAAATTAGGGCACCAACATGTTACTGGGCACAGTGCTCCTGGCTGAGTTGCTGAGGCTGCAGCCCTCTGAAACACCGAGTCCTTCTCGCTCATCCTGAATCCAGTCTTTGACAGCAGCCCAGGAAACACAGATAGAAACCCATCAAATAGCAAGTGTATCTATTAGGGCATTTGTAATGGTTCTGACCATTCTATTAGTACCACTCAATGAAACCTCCTCCACAACACCACCAATCTCATACCCTCTGATGATATTGACAGTGGGATGGTGGATGGGGGCTGGAAACTGAGAATGAGGAGGTTGAGGAGTCTCATCACCTGATTGGTTGAATTGCCAGTGCTTTGGAGAGCCTTGATTTAGACTTTGTCTGAAAGACTTTATTATGCCATGTATTTACATAGTACATTGTCATATCCCGGAACCCCGACCCCGCGCTCTCCCACCACATCACACCTTCCTAACAACTTCATCATCCCCTACACCATAACTCCCCACTTCCCAAGTCACCTTCCTTCCTAACTGTCTCAGCTCCGGCCTGGTTGCGGCACACCTTACCTGGGCCACTCCCATCCTGGAAGCTCGGTCCTGAGTTGGAACATTTGGAGACTCTGGATTTGCTCCGACCTCCCAACGGATCTCTGACATCCTGTGACTTACCTCTGAACCATTCCCCCTCCCATTTCATTTATTGGAGTCACCCAACATCCCTCGGATACATAACTCCGCCTTTGGAGCTACCCGCATCCTCCAGTGATCCCACTCACATCATCACTAATTAGTCACCTTCTATTTATAGTACAACTGTTGTCTTCTTTTCATTCAGTCGGCTAACCTCCTCTTACCCATTTCTCGTTCCCATTCATCCTCCAGCCTCTTACTCCACCCTTCTCGACCCGACACCTCGGTTTCCCGTTAAGGATATCATTCGGGACCTTTCGGTACCTTTTGGTATCATTTGGCACCTTTCGGTGTTTTCCATTATCACTCGGACTTTGACTAAAGTCCTTCCCATTCCTCCATATATAAATACTTGTAGATTAGAACCTGTAGTTCCCCAGTTCTAATCTCGACTAAAATGTTACCCCAAGTCCCTCTGAGTGAATCCCGACCCCTTCCTACAAGATACCTCAGACAATGAATACAAGGACTAACTGAGACGTAACAGAGGCACAGTGCTCCCTCCAAGTCGCTGAGGCCGCATCCTTCTTAGAGCCTCTTGTACCACCCAGCAGACCTGGGCTTCCTGGAGAAGCTTCAGTCCACTACCGGAGCTCTCGGACCCCCTCTAGTTGAGCCCTGCCTGCATTCGGACTCACACATTTTCCCCTACATTCAGGGTTTTTGACATACATAGTCATTGTTTGGAAAATGGCAAGGATGGCAAAGGCAAAGCCAAAATGAAAAGGAAAGGAAGCAAGCAAGGGAAGTTGTGTGTTAGTGAAGTTTATATGGGAACAGTGATTTTGAAAAATAAGTGTTGGCAATGTTTGTCAACAACATTGATGATAGTGACAATGTGTTAAAGAAATGGGTCCTGGATAACCCATTTCTACCTGTCCTTATAGACAATGACTTAGGATCATCTGCCTTGTTTAAATAGGGTGGTTCAGTCATGTGATGAACATTATCTGGCAAATGGTGAGCGTTTTTAGATACAGCAAGTTTGGACGATTCTGTCAGGGCTCGGTCCTCGATTGGGGACAGCCCTGCCTCAGGCCTAGGTGTGTGTGATGTTCCGGGTGGCTGGGTGCTAGACCCTGTCCTCAGCTCCTCAAACTCACTGAAGGGACTAAGCAGGGATTGAGTTGTCATGTATTGCAGAGGGTAACTACAACTTGCCTAAGTGGGGATTGAGTTGAGAAGAAGGGTAAGTTTCCCTATTCCCCGCTTGGCTGCTATAAAAGGGAAGTGTACTGTACAGTTCATAACATGACTCTGGGTAGAAGCTGAGCATGTTCCCACGACTCGGAAAAGGTGTCACATGGGTTAAGGCGAGTTGCTTGCCTTGACCCATGTGATTTTTCCTGTGGGCTCACATGCAGGCTGTAGTTGTGAGAGATATGTAGGGATGGGGAGGTCAGGAAGTGGGGGAAGTCAGGGAGGGTGGTTCTGGGGTGTGGTTGGGTGCCCTGACAGCGGGGTCAGGGGCTGATCCCTGACAGATTCCAGAATGGAACCAGAGACTTATCATGAAAGGACCTTGGCCTCAGTGATTCAGGTGGGTGTTGTCCTGGGGGTCCCTGATTTTGGATCTAGCAGGGGGGAAGTCTCTTAGGGGGAATCAAGTCGATTTTGGACTGAGGGTTTCTTGGGTATGTACAAGTGACTATATATAATAGAGTGTTGGAAACACAAGAAACAAAGGGGGTCCAAAATGGAATAAAGGGGTCTGAACAGAGACAAAGGGAATTACGGAAGTGGAACTGCACTGAGGGTCAAGGGCTAGACTCTATGGTACATCCAAAAGGAGGTAAGGAGGGCAAGCCCAGAGCAGGAGGATGAGGGGAAGTGGGGTTGATGACTAACTGGCTGAATGTAAAGAAGCAGTAGTCCAAATAGGGGTGAGGGAGAAGTGAGAAATATACAATATGGATGGCAAAAGTGCTGAAGGTAGATCCATGAAGCTCAGAGGTAACAGAGCTTACGGAGGTGGGGTTGAAAGTCCAAGGAATATTGGCAATGGTGTTCACATGAAATGAGGTCACCAATGCAATGGACTTAAGCCAAGGTGGAGTCAAAGTCCAAGGTTGGGAACATGACAGGTCTTGGAGTGGAGGTACAAGTGGTGTCTGAGTATGGGGTAGGGGACAGCAGTGGGAGGTCATACCTTGGCAGAGGTTGGTGGAAGAGATTCAGGAGGAGGGGAAGGTGGTGTCAGGTCCAAAGGCGGAGATTGGAGCAGATGGGGATAGGGTAGGACTCCAGAGGTTGTGGAGAGGAGGGTCCAGAAGTCGAATTGGGATTGGGTATGTATGGATATGACAAGCTTCTTGCAGGAAGCTATGGCCTCATGGTGATGGAGAGTCTGCTACAATGGGTACTGTTAGATGCTGTCGGTTCAGATGATTCTGGAACAGAATCAGAGACTTATCAAGGAGGGACCTTGGCCTCAGTGATTCAAGGGGAGCACTGTGCCATTGCTGGTTGTCCTGTTGGTCCTTAATTTCAGATATGGCAAGGGTAAAGTCTCTAGGGAGGATATCAAGTCAATTTCAGACTGAGGTTACAAGTTACTAAGTACATTGTATATATAGGAGGGGTCCAGAGTCAAACGGAGCAAGGGTAACTGAAAGGAGACAAAGGGAGCTGGAAGGGGGAACAACACTGAGGGTCAAGGGTTTGACTCAATGGTGTTTCTCTCAAAGGAGGTATGAAGGGCCAAGGCCCAAGGAGGAAGGAGGGAGGATGGGAGTTAGGAATGGCTTGCTGACTGAATAGAAAGAAGCAGCAGCCCAAACAGGAATGAGGGAGAATAGCAGAATTGAAGAAAAAAAGTCACATCTGACATTGTTTTAGCATGCCATTCCCCATTCAACTCATGTTTTGTAGCATAATTAGGTGCCTTGGAGCTAACACAAATCAAATGAATAATTTTAATTCTGATGGTTCCCAGCCATGTTTATGCTCATAGTAAATGTAAAAGTCACCCATAGCTGGGGTGCTTGTAACCACACGAGTGTCAGGGACCAACCCAGGGTCAAGAGCGTCCAGGTATATCGTCTGGAGCTGAGGGCCCAGTAGGGTGTGATGCAAGCGTGTGTAGCAGCAGGCCCGATGCAGACAGGCATCCCTGGCCACTTAGACTAAAGTGGGAAGTGTGAGAAGAAGGTTGCTTCTCAGTTCCCACTTAGGCTGTGTTTATATACATGTGGTTAAGGCCACATCATCTATGTGCACAGCCATGTCCGTCCAGGTAGCTCTGCAAGAGATCCCAGGAGTGCCCGGTGTGTGGGAGGTCACCTGGTGTGTCTGGGGTTGGGCATGTGTCAGGGGATGACTCCCAGGTTCCCATGACCCTCCCCTATAGCCCACAGCCTCACATGTGTACAGCCCTGTCCAGGGCACAATCCTATGGTGGGTCAGAGATGATAATAAAACAAGAGGCAAGTATATACAACTTGCCTACTGTGGGTCAGAGATGAGAAGGAAGTTAACTTCTCATCTTCCCACAGTGGCCACAATAGATCGAAAACTTCCGGAGATATCCGGAAGTCACATGAGACCCAAGACCTGAGGTCCAGGGCATCCAGCCACACGGAGCGTCTGGCACAGGGCACATGCAGGAAGTGCAACAGCTGGGTGTGGGCATGGGTGCAGGTGTGAGTGCAGGTGTGGATGCAGGTGTGGGCTAGGTCAGGGTGTATGCCCTGACAGCATGTTGAGCTGCAGCCAGGTCAATGGTACACTGATACAAGGGAAGTCGTCCATGTAATAAGGAAAGAAGAAAGGAGAGAGAAAAGAGAAGAAAGAAAGGGAGAGAGGGAAAGGAGAAGGAGGAGGTAGGGGAGGAGAGGGTAGTGGGGCACCGGGTGAGGTGGGGCCAGGTGGGGCTGGGTCAGGCAGGTGTGCCCTGACAATGAGGGACAAACTAAAAAATGAAAATCTTTGTTTATTCCCCAAATTTGAGTCCAGCATTTTTACATGAACCCTCTGAGATGAGCACAAAAAATCACCTGTTTGATGAATTTACAGAAATATGAAAATGAGGATATTTTTTTTGAATCTGCCAATTACAACATTGCGACATGAAGGAAATGAATAGGATGCAAGTGTGAAGATGCTGTAACTGGGCAGGAAGGGTGCCCAGGCAAGAGAGTAATGACCTGGGGGTAGTGTCTGAGTCAGGTTGGAAGGGGGGAAAGGAAGGGTAGTGGCAACAGTGCCAATACTGTGCTGCAGTCTGGGTGCTAGACAAGAATCAATAAAATCTCACAAAATAAGTACTCACTCTGGGTCACTCTGGACTATCATAGGAGTCAGAGATACTGTATAAACATGTACATCGCCCTCTGGTGTTACTAGACTTATCAAACAAATTGTCAGGGGACGACTCCCAGGTCCCCATGACCCTCCCCTATGGTCCACAGCCCTGAGGTGTAACCAGCCCTATCCAGGGCACAACCTACTGTGGGTAAGAAGATGAGAAGGAAGCTAACTTCTCATCTTCCCAGTGGCCACCATATCAGGAAAACTTCCGGGAATATCCGGAAGTCACATGAAGGCAGGATCCGGGGCCGGATCATGCGGCGCGGGAATGCACGCGGGAAGTGTAGCGGGTCCGGACGCGGGTCTGGGTCCGGGCTAGTCAGGGTGTGTGCCCTGACACAAATTGCTACTTGGTGGGGGTGTGTCAGAGACCAGGTTTGAGACAAAGGAAAGTCTCCGTGGCAGAGGGCTTCGGCCTCAGCGACTTATGCCAAGAGCGCTGTGCCTAGTAACACGTCCGTGCCCTAACTTACTAACTGGCAACCAGAACTGAAGGGGGTTAACTCTAGTCAATTTTATTACTGAAGTGTAACCTATGTACAAGCTGGATATATATATGGTTACAGCGAGACGGGTCCGCAAATGGTGGAGCCAAACGGAGCGGAGCTAACGGGGTTAAACATTAGCCAACTGAATATTACCGACAAGTCGGGTTGCAGGGTTAACGGAAAGGCAGGCGATAACCCAGAAGCGGAAAGGAGGGATAGGCCCGAAGGTGGGCTCTGCAGGGCAGGCGAGTGTATTGCCCAGCGGAGGCGGGAGTGCGCTAGCGGACGTCGGAGCTGTCCGGAAGTCTTCGGGGCTCCATACTTAGGGAGGTGTAGGTAATAAATTGAAAGGAGGGGGTGGTGACCATCGAGGGGTACCGAGGGAGTTGTGGAATACGGGAGCTCCGAGGTTAGTGGAGAAGGAGCGGGAATAATCGGAGGGATCGGAGGGATCAGAAGTCGATGGCTGGGGATGGATATGACAGGGTGTCCCTTCTCATCAGGGGAGTCCTCTGTACCATACATGAAAAACTGTGCTATAAGTGAGAAATTGTAGGGCAAAGGGGACAAATGGAAATATGCCTCTATGGCAACACAGAATGGCAAGGAAAATGATGGGAAGGAAATACAAATAAAGCAATGAAAATAATATCAGAAACATAAAAATGAATGATGGAAATAGTATACCTCCTAATTGAGCATCCAACCTTCTCCTGCCATCTGAATAGACTCTCCTCGCTTGTAGCTTTCCAATGGTGCTAATTCATCCAATTCCATCCAGTGGTTCTTGAGATATGCCTGGAATTGGGTGGCCACTACATTGACAGGTGTGGGAATCTTGACTGTAGGGCTGGAAATGCATCAAAAAAATAGGAAAGGGTAGAAAGCGTATTTGGGACTGTGTATGAGGTTGTCAGGGACATGTCCAGGGTAGAGGAGGCTCAGGTGAGACGCCCGACACTAGAAGCCTCATGGGGTGTGGAGCAGGTGTGCATACTATACCCGCGCGACCAACTACCAGTCATGCGTTGTGGGGACAACTCTGTGCACCACAAAAAGTCGGATTCTGCAGAATTTGGCCACCAACATACACCACATACCCTCTGACACTCCCAATGCTCATTCTATCACTATCCAACACTCCATAAACTCATTCCTCATTTTTCCTTATTTTCCCCATCATTCCCAACAACCCCAAGCAAAATTCCCATGCCCAACCACACCGCCAATTTCACCCCCTCTCCAGATCTCCATAACCACACACACAACCCAGCCGTTTTCCTACCCGATAGTGATGCTATACCTTCCTCCTTTACCCACGGAGCATTTCCCAGTATGGCAATCCCATACCCAGATGGTTCAGCACGGAGTAGTGTCTCATGTGGTCTTGACAGCACCTGTCAATGGCCACACCTCAAGAACCACTGCACCAATTGGGACGAATAAGGGCTCGTTGGAAAGCTGGAGACGGGGAGATTGCTGACGGGAGGATAGGCAGGCGCTGTGGCGAAGTGTTGCGGAGTTAACTTTCACAATTCCCATTTCGGACCCATTATCATATATTCCCCATTCATTCATATTTCTTTTATTGTTTCTTTGTTCCCAATTAGATATTCATCATTTACGGTTGCCTAATGGCCCGTTTACATTTCCCCATTCCATTCATTCCATTTCCAACTCATATAAAATAGATAATAGCTTGTACATAACAAGTTAGTACTGAATAGACCCGTGAAGGAACAAGCAGAAGTTACATCCAAGTGGCAAAGATGCCATCCATGACCCTAACGCCCCCCTTGAGCTAGTTGCTTACGTCTAAGACCCCTCTGCTCATAACTCTCAGCCTTGACGTCCAAGAGAGACGTAGGTGAGTGTTTAGTTGAGGTTCTAGCAGACCCAGTAGCACCCCAGGACCAAAACCCGGCCCCACGAACCACACCCACACACACTACAACCCTCCCCCTCTTCTCTGTCTCGAGTCAAGGCGATTGACCCATTACAGCGTCACGCTGGCCTTGTGGTCTGGCCAAAATGACAGTCATGTCATGTGTCATGCTGGGGTGGTGGTTCAGCAGCCTATGTCACGCAAATTCCTTGCTGGCGCTTGGTGGCTATGCACATATATTTCAAATTTCCTTTTAAAGTAACATGTATATTAGAAACGAAAAATCTCCACCTCCTCATCCAAATTGCATGCCTGCCTGACCCGCTTTCCATGGCCGAGATCGCAGTTCTGGGAGCTAGAGGAAGGGAGCAAGATGATATCAGTAAGGGTGTCAGACTCAGCTTCCTCAGCACAAGTCTGGCACGCTTGTAGGCCACTGTCAGCTTCTTCTTCAAGCCCACCAGGCACATTCCCAGCTACATGCTCAAAAACCTCATGTACCATCACATCAACATCATCATACGGAGTATTCATAAACTCTTCCTCCTGTACAGTAGAGTTGGAATCTGGGCAAATGCATGGGGCCGCTTTCGTGGTGCTGTGATTGCTCTTGCAAGGTCAGGATTGGTCTGGTGAAGTGTATCAAGGGCTAAGCGTAGTGGGCAGCTGGTTAGGCTGGAATAGGAAAGGTTAAAATCACCTGAACAACATAGTTCAAAGGCCTACTTATGTTTCATTAGCGCTGGTGCAGCAATCATAATGTCATTCCTCACTTTCTGAATTCTATCCTGCTGATTCATAACATGGAAAGCGTGAACCAAGGTTTCAGGAACACAGTCCCTTAGTACACCAAGCTTGGTGTTAAGTTTTGTATCGCAAGAGAGAACCCCATTTTGTAACTGAGAGTAAACCTCCCATATAGCACATCAGCAAACTTGGTAGGGAGCTCTCAGAGCTCACAGAGCTCTGTGAGCAAATTGAGTCTTTTTGCTGTGCACCCTCTACACATTGGGTGGAGAAAATTAAATGTTTGAATGATTTTGTTCTCCTAAGGATGCAGAAGTGCAAAGATAATATGTATATACATTTTTGGAAATGCATATTAAATGGCCAGCATCATTACTTGAAAAGCTCTATGAGCTCATAGAGCTTTTTGTTTTTAAATAATGGATGGTCTTCATATCTCCATGAAATCTGCTTAGTTATTTTGGCACCAGTAGTGCAAAGATAATATGGATATATGTGTGTGTAAAATGGCCATTGTCATTGCTCTGAAAGCTCATATACCTTTTGTGTTTACTAAAATCAGCACCTTATTTGTTTATTGCTATTTACAAAATATGATGAAAACTCTGAAATTCAAAAATTTGCACTTTATCTTTCATCTCATTTCTTGCTCAAAACTCAACCAATTTTGATGATTCTATGTGAATTGGAAAGCACCAAAGTGTGGCAATGTAACCATGCATGTTATGTAGGGTATAAATCAGTTTTAAAAAAGTGTTCCAAATGAAGTAAATTAAAAATACCACCCAATAAAGCAAACAAAAAGCTGATGTATTCTTCAGATATCATCCAAGCCTTTGACACCAAATTTCCCATGGTCAAAAAGCCATGGTTATTTGGCTCACCAAAACATGTGGGAGACTTTTCTAACACTGAAACATACATTGCCACATTGCCCCACTTTGGCACTTTCCAATACACATTGAATTATCAAAAAAGTGATTTAATTTCTTTTCCAATTATTCCTAATTTCCTGAAATATCTCTCCCTAACTTATCCCAAATTTTCTGATTTTCCCCCTAATTTCCCCTGATTTTTTGGACATTCTCCATTTTTAGAAAGTCCCCCATTTTCTGAATTTTCCTTAATTTTCCCTGACTTTTTAGAAACCCCCCAGTTCCCCCTCATTTTCCTCCCATTTTCCCCTTCATCCCCCCCCCTCAATTTCCCCCCCAATTCCCTCCGCAATTTCCCCCCCATCCCCCCTCATTCCCCCCTCATTCCCCCCTCATTCCCCCCCCCCAATTCCCTCCTCAATTTCCCCCCATTCCCCCCCTCAGATTTCCCCTCATTTCCCCCCCCATTTCTCCACTCATTTTCCCGCATTTTCCTTAAGTAATTTCAGATTAACTGTATATGCATATCCCTAAATTTGGTCTACATATTAATTTGGCTATATACCCTTGGTGTGTAGTGCTGCATTGGGGGCTGAAAGTTAAGCTCAATTTGTTCAGTTTCCTGCATGGTAGGGACTTGGCTGTGACTCATCACATGATGCCAGAGCCAATGCTCTTAAATTTTAATTTTGATATCGGATAAATTAAACACTCAGGGAGCTCATATAGATAATAGTCCCCTGTGTGCAAATATAGCTCTATGAGCTTTGACTACTTTGGGGAGCTCTGAGAGAAGGGGACCTGCAATTTCAAAGTACTGAAGCTCTGAGAGCTCTCAGGCCTCCGCATCCAGGTTTGCTGATGCACTGTAGTTCTACTGTGCTCAGCTGTGCTGAACTGCAGCCCTGCTGCAGTCAGATTGTGCCTAGAATTTTCATTGTTCTTCCTTGCCTAAGTGTCAGGAACGTGTCAGATGTGTATCCAGATGATCCACAAGGGTGCATGAAGTCATCCAGGCTTGTAAGGTCAGAGGGTGTCACGACCACGACAAATCCCGGGGCTCCATCAGCGGCGAATCAATGCCGATAGGCGAATCTGTCAACCTGAAACCCATCCTAACCAGCCCCCAACCTGATGTCTGGCCCCCTGTCCTATTGAGTGAGACTTGGTCAACAATCCAACCCTGGACCTTGCCAGCATTCCGCTCCCAGCATCCAGTCCCTCTAGTTCCTCTTGCACCTCATCTCCATCTGAACCACACCCATCACTCCACTAGAGGTACTATCAAAAAGTGTAATCCACTTCATGAACCTTCATGCTTATATACAATATTTATATTGAAATCATTAATTTTCAACCCAAAAAGTCAGTTTATTTTGGCAAGCATGAATGAAGCAGCATGAAATTTCATGCTGTTTCATGAAACTTCATGAAGGTTCATGTCAGAGACCAGATTCGAGATGAAGGAATGTCTCCGTAGCGGAGGGCTTCGGCCTCAGCGACTTCTGCCAAGAGCGCTGTGCCTAGTGACACATCTGTGCCCTAACTTACTGACTGGCAATTAGAACCTAGGGGGGTAACTCTAGTTGATTTTACTACTGGGGTGTAACCTATGTACAAGTGGGATATATATATGGTTACAGCGAAGACGGGTCCGCAATTGGTGGAGCCGAACGGAGCGGAGCTAACGGGGTTTAACATTAGCCGACTGAATATTACTGACGAGTCGGTTCGTGGGGTTAGCGGAAAGGCAGGCGATAACCCAGAAATGGAAAGGAGGGATAGGCCCGAAGGTGGGCTCTGCAGGGCAGGCGAGTGTATTGCCCAGCAGAGGCGGGGGTGCGCTAGCGGACGTCGGAGCTGTCCGGAAGTCTTCGGGGCTCCGTACTTAGGGAGGCGTAGGTAATAAATTGAAATGAGGGGGTGGTGACCATCGAGGGGTGCCGAGAGGATTGCGGAATATGGGGGCTCCGAGGTTAGTGAGGGAGGAGCGGAGTTGGAACGGAGGGATCGGAGGGACCGGAAGTCGATGGCTGGGGATGGATATGACAGTTCATGACTGCTGACTTCATGAAGAGTCATGAAGCCATGCATCATGAATCTTCATGCAGAGCCATGAATGTCCATGCATGGTCATGACTCTTCGCAGGAATTCATGAGCATGCCCAAAAATTCCCATACCTGCACATGAATGCTCATGACCCTTCATGAATATTCCTAACTCTCCATGAATACTCCTGACTCTTCATGGAGAGTCATGACTGAGCAGCACATAGCTTGAGTGTGCAAAGTGCAACCAAATTTCCCCCCATTTGTCTCTCCTTCAACTCTCCATCAAATGTTATATGGTATGTACCATTTTTGTCACATGAATTAAGGCTATTTTCTGTATCTCATTGTGGTGCAATAGTCCCAGATTATATGAAGGAATTTAGATGAGCTGGTTCACTATATGTGCACTTATTCTCCTTACTGTGCTCTCAAAAATACTTTGAGTTACATGAAACACTTGATTTCTCTCAAATTATTGCCAGTTTTGATTGCCAAAATCCATGTGTCATATCCATCCACAGCCATCACCTTCCACCACCTCTGGTCCCTCTGGATTGCCTCTGCTCCTTTGTCACTAACCTCAGAGCCCCCAGATTCTGCAATCCCCTCCGACTCCCCCGATGGTCACCACCCCCTCATTTCAATATATTAACTATGCCTCCCTAAGTACAGAACCCTGAAGGTCTCTGGACAGCTCCAACATCTGAAAATGCACCCCCACCTCCACTGAGTAATTTAGTTGCCTACCCTGCAAGTCTACCTTCAGACCAATCCCTCCATTCCACTTCTGGGTCATAACCCATCCATCCATTAAACCCCATAACCCAAGTTGTTGGTAATATTCAGTCAGCTAACCTGTAACTCCATTAGGTCTGCTCTGCCCAGCCCCTGCCATTTACAGGCCTGCTGTCTAGACTCCCTCTGTAACTATATATACCTAACCTGTAGATACATTACACTTCAGTGATAAAATCAACTAGAGTTTTCCCCCTCTTCTAGAGTTCCCTCTCAGTCCGTAAATTAGGGCACCAACATGTTACTAGTAGGCACAGTGCTCCTGGTACAAGTTGCTGAGGCCAAAGTTCACAGGAACATCTCTGTTTGTTGCAAGCAGGCTAGGAATCTAACCCCCTAAATGCGAGCAAATTCGTGGGGAGGAAGTCTGGGATATCCTAAGCTCATCCTAGGTTTGGTCCGGGTGCTAACAAAACAAAAAAAACAATCACAAAACTCGCTAAGAATTACATACCCCTGGTCCGTCTTGGACAAACGTCAGGGATTTCCTTATAATACTCAAAGAGTCAAGCTTAGAATTTCTCTTCTTTTTCTTGGATCTCTCAGCGCTACAGTCTCTTGTAGTCAAAAAGGGAGGTCACTCTTCCATTCCTACGTGTACAAGCTTTTAAACACATGGAACGGCAATAATGTGGAAAAACAAATGAAAGGAAAAATATAAAACGAAGGATTGTTGTTATGGACACCATGTGGACCGTTAAGTATGGCCAATAAGTCCAACAGCTGACGTGGAAGTTCAATAAAAAGAAACATGAGTGATAAGCGGGCCATATCCACTAATAATTGCCATTCTCCACCAATTTCCACCATCACACTACACTCATCCATCTCTTCCTACCCATAGCATCTTTTCCTGACCTCTCCATTCAATTCCCTGGGTTCGTAGCTTTCTCTCGATACTAAATTTGTCCCAAATGGTTGAGATTTGACCGAGTGGTGGGCGTGAGAATCGTAAAATTGGCCCGTGCACAGGGTTAGACGTCCCAAAAAGTGTTTGCGAGAGTCCCCGTGTCAATTGGATCTTCATACGCATCCTTTGTGATTTTTCTGAATTTTTCTGAGCACTCCGTTTGCTTCAGTATGGCTTGTGATTTCCATATTGGGCTGAAAACCAGTTTCACAATTTCCTGAAGTACGGATCTCGGCTCCGCCACATGGGACTTTCGACACCGCCACCCTCACATGCCTTTCGACATCATGCGGAACCTTGCAGTAAGATGAGAAATTGTCACCACCATTGTTCCACAACGGCTGGGTCGATCTGGACGAAATTCGGGGAATCCATAGTTATGATTTTTCTCTATTTTCTGAGCCCTTGATCGTCTTCTGGCGGCCAGTAGCGCCAAGCGTAGTTTTTGGGCTGAACCAATTCAGTACCAGTGCGTTATGCGCAATTGTACCCTGTAATAAATGAAATAAAATGATCTTATGCACCATTGGCATTGGTAGGTGATCATTGCATATGGGAAATCCTTAAGGAACGTAAAACCACAAATATGCTGGCAGTGTAGGGTATAGTAGGTTATCCCACCTACATTGTCCTGAATCTGGTCTCTGACACCATGCACCCAGGGTGAGCCTCATTGTGACTGTGATTGTGGCTCTATTTGTTAGAAGGTGGCAGATTTGGATGGTTCCAGAAGTGGAATGAAGACTTAATACATGAGGACCTTGGCCTCAGCAACTCAGGTGGAGCGCTGTGCCACTACTGTTTTGTCATTAATTTTGGAGCTAACATATAAGGAGGGTCAGAGAAACCAAAGGGGGCTGAATTGGGACAAGGAGCCTGAATGGAGACAAAGGGGTCTAAGAAAAGGAACAACATCAAGGGTCAAGGGTTTGACTCAATGGTGCATCTGAGAGGGGGTAAAGAGGGTGCAGGCCTGGAGGAGCAGGAGGAGGGGTGGGAGTGGGGTGTATGGCTCTAACTGGCTGAATGAAAAGAAGCAGTTGCCCAAATAAGAGTAAGGGAGAAAGGTGAGAGTGAATGGGACAATGCAGTAAACTGTGGGGTCCGTGGTGCATCTGTGAGGTCCAGGGGTAACAGAGGTTACAGAGGCAGAGTTGCAAGTCCAAAAGGATATTGGGAAAGGTGATTGAATGAAATGAGGTCACCTATGGAGTGGACTTAAGTGGAGGTGAGGTCAAAGTCTGAGGTCAGGGCTAAGACATAAATCTTGGAGACAGAGGTATGGCATGGTGTCTGAGGTCAGGGTATGGAGACAGAACAGAAGGTAGTACCTTAGTCAAGAAGTGGGGTGGGAGTTGGGAGATGGAAGGTGATGTCAGGTCAGAGGTAGAGTAGACTCTTGGAGGCTGGCCAGTGGGTGAAGTGGGACTCTGGAGTTGATGCGGGAGTTGGGTCAGATCAGGTATGTATAGATATGACACTATTCTTCTTCATGGAAAGTCATGCACATTCATGAACATTCATAAGAAGGCATGGGGGTGCTGTCATGACCCGACATATCTGTCACTTCCATCAATGCATCCTAGTGCCACTTGGCCCATCCCACCTGCTATCATCATCATCCGTTGTAACGGGGATTTGCTGGTGTACCATAAACAAGCCAAATCCCGCGATTCTACCACCCTTAGCCAATGTTCCCTCCTACACATTTCTTATTTTTCCTGATTTTTCTGACTCCATTTCCACCTGATGTTTCCCCTTCTCATTGTTCTTTCCTTATTTGTCATTACCGGACTCTTCCGTGATACCGTGACCAGCTGTATAGTTAGCTAGACAGTGAGGAGTAGCGGAATCCACACCCAGTTAACAAACCTGTGCATGCGACCACTCCAACCCTCCCCCTCTCTTCTATCTCGAGTCTAGTGGTGATAGACCCGTTACACCGTCCATCCATCCGTCCACCCGTCACCCTCATCCGCACTTCCTCCCCCACGCATGTACCTTCCAACCTAGGTTGCCTGCTTCATTGTTGTCCGCCTGCCAGCCGGACGGCTTGCTAGATGGCCGGATGGCCTTTGTCATATCCATACAATCCCGACCTCCACTCCGGGCTCCCGGAACTCCGAACCTGACTTCCGGAGCCCTACTTCCCTTCCATCACCTTTTCCTTGCCAACTTCCAAGAGGTTATCCCACCTCCGGCTCCGACACCACCTTCGGTCTGACTCCAGAACATCCTGGGTCTGACCTCATCCTCGACACCTTCCAGATGAGCATGCAACACCTATGCTCCCGACTCCAGACCTCCGCTCCGGAATCCTGTTTGCGTCTCTGTCTCCGGAACCTCCGGTCTTAGCTCCGACCTTGGACTTTGACCCCACCTCCGCTTATACCCATTGTATTGGTTAGCTCATTCCATTTAATTGCCTTTGCCAATATTCCGGAGTTTAACTTCCGAGTTTGGACTTTCCGGACTTACTTTGGACCTTGCAACTATTGCATTGTCCCATTCAATTCCGCTATACTCCCTCATTCCTATTTGGGCTGCTGCTTCCTTTCTATTCAGTCAGCTGGCCATTCCCCACTCCCATCCTCCTTCCTTCCTCCTTGGGCCTTGGTCCTTCACTCCTCCTTTGGGAAACACCATTGAGTCAAACCCTTGACCCTCGGTGTTGTTCCTCCTTCCAGCTCCCTTTGTCTCCTTTTGGAGTACCCTTGCTCCTTTTGATTCTGGACCCCTCCTTATATACAATGTACCTAGTAACTTGTAACCTCAGTCTGAAATCGACTTGATTCCCCCCTAAGAGACTTCCCCTCTGCTAGATCTGAAATTAGGGACCCCTAGGACAACCAGCAATGGCACAGCGCTGAAGGAGAGAACGAAGGAAGGTCAGTTGGGAGGTTCAAACGAGACCACCACCAAGCTGTTCCCTGGTTCTTTAGTTAGGATGGGGAATACTAGTAGTATTTATTGTAAATATAGTACCAATCCGAGTGTTTTGGCTAATTCTATTTTTATGGGTTAGTTTTAAAGTTCCTGGGAATTGACTTACAGATAAACCGAGCCCTGCGGAGCTGTTTCTTTATTGAAATTTCTTAATTTGTCTAGGTGTAATTCTGTGTAGCGTTGTTTTTAACTTGAATTAAATCTTCTACTTGGTGAAGTTTCAAAGATTCTATTCAGTTAATGGATTTGGATTGTGTCTGGAGTGTCCCTTGAGTTTGTTTTATTTTTGTCTTATTTTATCGCTTGTTTTAACAGTAGCAAGATAACTGTTTTGTGTTTACACTTTTGAAATCTGGAGTGTTAACCAGCTCTCCTGTTGAAATATCTACTTAATATTTCTCTCCTTAATTGCTGCCTTTTACTACAGTGGCAATCTTAACTGTATATCACTTTTTCACGCTGGAGTGACAACCAGAAATGCTTGAGAAAAATAATACTCTATTTTCTTACTTCTCTTACTGTTGTTGCCTTTTGAACAGAGGCAATCTTAACTGTTTCTATCACTTTTTTGCACTGGAGTGAGAACCAGAAGTGCTTGAGAGAAATATTACTCTATTTTCTTACTTCTCTGAGGGGGGCGAAAAGTCACAGAAAGGGTCTCCCTTATACTCCTTGGGTTGCCATCCTTTTTCACGCTCTACCTCGTATTTACAGGATTTATTTACAGTGTATTTTTCTCAAACTGAATAAAAAATGAAATTTTCATGCTATAGTTCTACTGCGCTTTGCTGCACTGAACTGCGGCTCTACTGCAGTCAGACTGCACCTAGAATCCTTATTGTCCTTCCTTGCCTAAGCTATTTTAATGGTTAATTAGAACTTGACTGCACTGCATTTGTCGCAGTTTCCTATTTCAAATTCCTCATATTTACCATTAAATTTTGCTATGACTCGATGATTCTGAATTCAAACTTCGTATTACTATGCATATGGCTGCGCTGAGACCTTCAGCTGATTTATTCCATTTTTATTCAGTGACATTTAGTTAAAATGAGAGTTGAAATGGTAAATGAGTGAATTATTCAGTTTTAAAACCAAAAGAAAAAGTTGCTAGTAGTCAAGAATTACTCAAACAAATGTATTATAGCTCTCCACTTCATTAGAATATCATTCCCTAAAATTCCTGCCATGGTCCGTCGTAGTTTAGTGGTTTTCGTGGATTTCATTCATCTCCCCTGATTCCCCTTTGTATTATCACATCCTAATCCTCCATATGTATTGTTTGTTGTTATAGTAGGTCGTCCTCGAAAATATCATATTTTTATGTATTTTATTTAGGGCTCTGGACCTCTTGAAGCTGTCTTCCCGCGCATTTTCAGGTTTCTAACTTCATGTCCTTGTATCTCATTCATTTCTGGATGGTTTTTCACGTTCTTGGTATCATAAATTCTCATTTATTCCCACCTTTCCAATGGTACTAAAGTTGTGTTCTATTTCCTGGTATTCGTCGAGTTAGCAAAAGTTCGCGCACACATTCGGTAATCACGTGCATCGTTCCTGTAGTCATTCGTATGTGGGCGCCGTTTCTGTTTAATTGTTTGGGATTTATGGTATGCACGGGTGTTTGTATCCTTCATATGGGCTTCCGTGATTTATTTCAGATTTTTCCCTCATGATCTAAGGTTGTTTTGCACTTTCTGTGCTTTGTTTTGGCCGGGCTCTTCCTTATTTGGATGGAAATTGGTCTTCGCAATCTGCCGAAGTGCAGATCTCGGTTCCGACAGCCGGTTCCCTTTGCATTGCCACCCTCATGTGTCATTAAACATGATGTGGATTTCTATATTCCCATCGTTGGTATAACTTCACAACGGCTGGACCGTTTAAGCTGAAAGTTTGCTTAACTATACTTCCCCATTTTTCATATTTTCCGTGTAAATTTCGTTGTATGTTTTAATTATGGATCCTTCGTAAACATCGTCTCTTCCCTGAGCCCGGACTTTTGATGTCACTATTCCCGTTATTGGATATCTCATTAATGCGTGATCCTTTTATTATGAAAATTTGGGAGGATTAAGATTAGATCCCTTCCTTTCTAATGGGCTATCAAGCTCGTCTCGGTCGTTACTGGTTGTTCTTCGCGCTTGCTTTTTAAACGTTGTCCTTGTTTTCCGGGAGGTTTAGTCATATCTCCGTCGTTTATGGGTAGTTTTCCCTGTAATTACTTTCATTGGGTCCGTTTGGGGGACATCTACATTTCCTATTATAAACACAACTTTGAGTTTTGCATTAGTTCCTGAGGAATCCTTGTTCCGTGGTACTTCCATCCTCAGCTACGTGTGTGGACGTGGGAAAGTAGTTTATGTGGAGGTTCTCTGGCTGTTTTTATAGTCAAATCTTGGTCTATTGTCCTAATTCTTGGTTTAATATTTGCTATAAATTCCCCCGAGAATTCCGTCTCGTTGATGCTAAGCTTGAAGTATTTTTGCTAATTTTCTTTCTTCCATTTTATTGTATGTAGTTGTAATAATTCGTAAAATCTCATTAAAATTCAGGTTCTTCTATTTTCTCATATCTACTTGTCATATGGGGTTTTGTGATTTATCTGGCATATTTCCATAATGGGTTTCCATAGTGTGACCGTTATTTCTCCTACAGCGTGCATGCTGGGTTGCACCGTGAAGCCGTCCAGGTTGTTGTAACAGGGAAATCCATCCCAACATCACACAGGCTCACAGGGGGGACAGTAGTCTCATGACCTCACTGACTGTCACTAAAAGAGGTCCTAGAGTACGGTGTTTTAGGTGTCATGGCTGTATAGTTGTGGCTGTGCAGTCACAGGATCTCCCCAACTACACTCACCACTGTATGTACATGAAAGAGCTTGTTTTGTAGTGCAAGGGTTTATCCCTGCAACATTGTCCGGGGCTAGGTGTGTCATGCATGCATCACAGGTGGGTCAATAATACATAGAGATGGAGAAAGGTCATCCATGTAGATAGAAATAGAACAAAGAGTAAAAGGAATGAAGAACAAGGAATGAAGAATAGTGATGGAGGGTGAGGAATAAGGATAAGCGGGGAACCGGGTGAGGGTGGGTGGAGCCAGGTTGGGTGGAGCCAGGTTGGGTGGGTGTGCCATGACACTTAGCTAATATGCTACTCCGTTGCAAGGCATTGTGGGAGTTGGGATCTCGGCTTCAACGACTCAGCTGGAGCGTTGCACCAAACATTCTAGGCTG
Source organism: Cantharellus anzutake (assembly GCF_015039405.1). NCBI lineage: Eukaryota > Fungi > Basidiomycota > Agaricomycetes > Cantharellales > Hydnaceae > Cantharellus > Cantharellus anzutake. The sequence continues at coordinate 99,262 of NW_024067097.1, forward strand.
TCCCATATTTCAGGTTAGCAGGAGGGACCTTGCCATGATGTTGACTCAGGCGAAGATGAAGCTTGGAGGCAAACTAAGCTTTGGGGGATTTCTAGTCAATATTCGAACTAAGGTACATAGATGGCAACCTACAAGTATAAATACAAAAGGAGAACAGAAAAGGGGCCAGTTGGTCCGGCACCTGAATGGGAAGTGGAGTGGTAACTACAGTGAACTAAATGAGAGATGTATGACTGCAAAAGTCGTTAAACTAGGTAAACTGAAAACCGCCAAGAAGGGACAAACAACCAAAGGGACCGTGGAAAAAGGAGAGGGGTACACTCAGGTGATCGAAAAAACACCAGAGCCTCGGCTCTACCCCCACCGCACATGGGTGGGCCCTGCGCCTGCAGGCTCTCGGAGCCCCGAGAGGGTTGAGGCCCAGTGACACCTCCTGGCAGCCCAGCAAACCAAGAGCAACTCTGAACTAAAACCCCCCACGCGAGAAAAAAGGATAAAATGAAATAAAACAAAATAAAAAACAAAAATAAAGATAAAAAATAAAAAATCAATCAATCAATCAATCAACCAACTATAAAGAACACCATAATATCAACCACACACAACTGCACAGCTATGGCGTCCCCCGAGGAAAGCCCCAAGACATGACATGCAGCACAGAACCAACCCCCCAAAACAAACCACACAGTAAGCCAGAATATCGAGGGGAAACCAAGAAACTGACTGCCCAACACCTACAACCTAGCAGGACACAAACGTGACAGGGGAAGCTCCAACACATCCGAAAGCCTTGCCCCCCCAAGAAAGGAACCAAAGATGACGAGCGAGAATGACAGTGACACAGGCCAAAGAGTCCTAGTTAACGTGACCCCATCCCCACCAGCCACCTGGCCCCAAAACTGGGATAAGTCACCCACCATGTCTGTTATGGAAATGGAGAATCTTATGGTCCGTGACAGGCAACCAGACCTTGAGGCCCTTTGCTATGGAAATGGGCCTAGACTCCTATAGACCAGGCACACAGGTAAGATATTTCTTACTTCTTCTCACTTCATTCTCTGCCAAACCCCATGCCAAGCTTTCCCACTGGGTTTTGGTGCTGGCTGGGGGATTTGTTGATTTCCAAAGGACTTCCTTTGGCCATTATAACATTTGTATTAGATAGATACAAGTCATATGACATGTATGGTAATTGCCGAGACGTTTTCTCATTATCGAATACATAACCCACAAACCTTGTACCGCGATTTGTAACATCCTCACCATTGTGCCACCACTGTAAACTCAACCTGTAACCCTGGAACCATGTCCACCTCCCTATTCATCCTCTCCATGACAAAACCGCAACGAGGAGGGCATTCCCATGCCCAACCTCCTGCTGCCTGCTCCCACCAGTCCACCGGGTGGTCGAGTGGTTACTCCCATCCTACCAGAAGTTCCCTATCAGGAACTGTAGCCGATCCCACCTCCTCAGGAGAAGGATACGGTCCAGGCAGCTCCAGGATGCCTGGCCACGCACCTGTGGGTCCCACTTCCCATGGTCACCCACTACCGTGCACTGGTCCACCAGCCCACTTCCCCCAACAACTCCTGCTACCGGTACGCTCCCATGAGCGCCAAGTCACCGATAGCCACCAACTGGGTGACTCCCTTTGGGAGTCCCAGTATCCCTCACTACCGGTACGCTCCATTGAGCACCAAGTTACCGCTAGCCAAACACTCCCAGCACACCCGCTACCGGCACACTCCCAGGAGTGCCAAGTCCCCGTTAGCAGACAGCCAGGTGGCTCCCTCAAGGAGCCCACATCATACTCGCTACCGGTATGCTCCCAGGAGCGCCAAGTTACCGTTGGCCGACTCACAGGTTGTGCTTCCATACACTCATCCTATTCTGCTCTCCCTCTGATGGCTACGCAGCCACCTCCATTAGTGAGCCGAACGGCTCAGGTTGGGTTCCCTGGAACCCATTCCTGTAACAGTGTCCCAACTTGACCTCACAGCACCCAACAAAACACCCGCAGTAACTGCCACTAGAGCTACAATCACACCGACCCCCGGACCTATCTGCACCCCATACGACTCGCAAATCGACTACAATGTCCTACCACTACCACCCAACTTCACCTACAAAGTACGAGGCATGACTAGCGCCCTCCTACACACAAACGTCTCAGAAAGGGGCCAACAAGCCTGGAACAACGCCGACAATGTAGGCGGGATAATCGCCCACGCGCAGAGCCAGCTCGGATACCCGATTTCACGACTATAAAACCACTTCCATTCACACAACAACCCGATACAAATTCGACATCTAAAAATAGTCCTAATTCGTACGATTCTGACGATACCAAGAACGTCCCAATCGGAGGAGATTTGACGGAGTTCCATGTTGGGCAAGTTAGGCACGGGCATGTGCGGGCGTGGGAATCTCAAGCGGCAACCCAGAATTCCAGCCTCACTCGTTCCCACGGCGTCTAATAAATTGGTAAAAATGTTTATCGGCTGTGTGAGAGTTATCTCCGGCTACATTTCCAATTTCGGCTCATAATTCCGCAAATCCATTGAGAAATCGCGTATTTTCTTATATTTTCATATTTCACCATCATTTCGGTTATTGATTGATATTCTTTTATTGTTACTGTTACCCTTTTTTATTATTTCACCTAATAAGGTACCCAGGTGCCATATGGTACCAATATTTCCCATCTATTAGTTCTAAAAATAATTGTTCCTTATATCCTGTACATACCGGATTCTGGAATAGAGTTCTCCCCTCCCCCATTTTCTCTAAGGTGCTAGGACGCGCTAGAGAGGGTGTGAGTGTGTGGAATCCCAACAGTAGGAATAAGGGCAGTGATCTAGCTCACAACGAGTGAGTAGTGGACACTGAGCCCGGACCTTGCGGAATCCCGGAGAACCCACACGGAGTTAAGGATCGAGAACGTACCGAGTTTAGTGGAGAAAGTAGAGTTTAGGAGAGTTTGGCCCCACGAGCTTAGTCGGCATAGAGAGCCGCTAGCCCTCTTGCAACAACCACACTGTAATCATCGTACCACTCTACATGTCATACACCATCCCCAAAATGCAGGAAGCCAGGACCGAAGTCGAAATCTTCATCGAATGAGCTTTCCCTGCCTTGGGACCGACCCTCGACGTAATCCCAGCAGCAAGAGCGGGCGACATGAATGGTTATGAACCACACCCTTGGGGGATTATGGTGGCAGGCCTCCAAGCACAAGACGCTGCAACCCTCCTATTCCATCAATTCTGGCTCTCAAAAAAAATTAGCTTCGCTGCCTACCCTGCAACCCCCTTCACGTCGGAGTGGCTTGGAAACTGGGCCATCGTGGCGGGAGAAAAACAGAAGACAAAAGTCCTCCAGTGCCTGAAGGAAACCCTCTCCCTCCCTAACTCAGTGATAGGTCACTACCTCCTGTGCACGGTACCAGACAGCAACGAATGCCTGGAAATTGTCAACTCCGCTAGAGTAGAACCCATCAACGTGACTAGAGGAACTACGACCACCATCCACTGGATCTTCCTCGCAAAGAGCCCACACCCAGCTGACACCGAAAAACACCAAAAATGGGTAAACGCAGCCGAAGCCACGGAATGGTTCCACCTGTCCACCGGCACAGGAGACCTATGTAACCCCCCAGCCCCATGCAAATGCTGCAAGGGTAGAGACCACACCACCCTACAGTGCCCCCTTACCACCCTCCCATGCTGGCCCGACCTATTCCCACCGAAAGCCCAGGAAAAATCGGACACGAACACGAACCCGCCAACAGCAGCTGCCCGCCCTCACCCCATTGGAGGACACCACCCCAACAAAACCGCCGAAAACTCATGTCGCCCCCACAGAGGACCATGCTTCACTAGAGGCAGAGGTAGAGAATTCACGTAGATGTAAATAGAACGCATGTCTACCTAAAAATTCATCCACTATCGTCCGCGATGACCTGTGCCCCAAAGGGCCAGGAACTATCACCATAAACCTGGTCAAGTTTCAAACTGACCACAACTAAATGAGTATACAAACTAACATAAAGACAGACCTGGCCCCGTGGAAACCCCAATCACTACCCGCAGGACATGTGGCGAAGCCGAAACCACCTGGTAGTGCTGGCCAGCATACCAGCCCAAAAAAACGAGGCCCTTCCCCACTCATGCAAGGAGGTAGGGATGTCGCAACTGCAATCCAGCCTCACCCCCCGAGCCTTGGCCACAGTGGGCACGGAGGCGAGTAACATGTGAGCCGTGGCTCATAAGGAAAAAAGGAAAAACACAAAAAGAACCCATGAACCTGAAAAGAAAGCCCCAACCCCACGCAACAACACCCAAGCTATACCAAAGAGACAGCCCCTAAGACTCAGAGGAGGACACACGGACCCCCTACCTGGTGGCCACCTAAAAATAGGAGCTCTGAACATAAAAGGAGCGAACAGCCCAAACACCAAACACAAATGGGATATCCTCCTAAATAACATGAAAAAAAATAAAATGGCCATACTATGTCTATCAGAAACCCATACAGACCCCCCCCAATGCAAAGACCTAAACGACCGATATGACAAACAATTCCACATCATCCACTCATTTGACCCAACTCATACCTGCTCAAAGGGAATATCAATCATCGTGAACAAAAATATAATAAAAAAGGACCTAGCAGACACAACCGAAATAATCCCAGGCCGAGCCCTGCTAACCACGGTAGAATGGCCCGCCAACACGACCATAAACCTCCTAGCAATCTATGCCCCAAACATATTGGCATCCGGACACGAGAACCGTGAATTCTGGGAAACCCTAAGTAATAAGCTTGAAAACGTGGACATAGACATACTACTGGGAGACATAAACATGGTGGAAGATGCAGCAGACCGCTACCCCCCCCACAACGATGCCCCAGCGGCCGTAGAAGCGTTCCGCAACCTGAAAATAGAAAAAGCACTAACGGACGGGTGGAGACACGCGAACCCCCCCCCAGAAAGAAACTACACATACAGGCATGCAGGAGGAACCCACCTCTCGAGGATCGACCGAATCTACGCAAAAGACCAAATAACCAAGAGAACACTACACTGGGGAATCGAAAGCTCGGGGCTCCCAACAACGGACCACCAGATGGTCACAATGGAACTCCATGACCTAAACGCACCCAGAATTGGCCGAGGCAGATGGGCTATCCCATCTTTCCTGATAGATGACACCCAGTTCCTCAAAGAATCAGAGGCTATCGGCAGAGGGGCTCTTGAGAAGATGGAACACTCCCAACAAACCGAAGACGGAAACACCCAAGCGATCTTCCAAGGTTTCCTAGCCGACACTAAATCCCTGGCAATGAGACTATCAAGTCAGGGAAAATAAACTCCTCCCTAAGAAGACTAGAGAAAAGATGCGACAAAGCCACAAGCAAGCTTGCCCAGGCAAGCCACACCCAGACCCCCGAGATACAATACCAGATAAGCGAACTCACAGACAGAATCTCCAAAATAGAAATGTCAAGATACACAAACCGCAAAGCAAGAGCAAGAGCCAACAAGCGCCTCCTAGCCGAAACCATAAATAAGTACTGGTGCCGCTGGGGGAAAGAAAAGATGCCAAGAGACACCATACCCGAAATGAGAATCCTGAACACCCACCCCCCCCCAATACACAACGAACTCGGAAAGGATGGCGGAGATTGCGGCAGAACACTATGACTCCGTACAAAACAGAGACCTTGATACCCCAGCGAATATTAGAGACAACATCATAGAAGAAACCCTATTGAACCCCGCAAAACTCACTCCAGACGAAGCCTCAACACTAGACTCCCCCCTAGAATATACCGAGATCCTAACAGCACTAAAACAGTCGCCGAACAAGAAGGCCCCTGGCCTAAACGGAACCCCAACAGAGCTGCTCAAGAAATGGAACAACAGATGGATGTCCAAGAAACCCAATGACAGAGAGAAACTTGACATAGTCAAAATGCTCCTACTCCTCGCAAATAACATAGAGCAAATGGGCGTCCAAGACCCAGAAATACTAAAAGGCTGGATCTGCCCAATTTACAAAAAGAAGGACAGATGAGTAATAGAGAACTATAGACCAGTTACTGTGCTTAACACAGAATACAAAATTATAACCACAGCGATAATGAACAGACTCACCCCACTAGCCCCACGACTAATCAACAAATGCCAGGCAGCATTCATCAAAGGCAGAAGTATCTTTGACCAGATAGACCTAGTCAACCGAATGATAGACCTCTGCGAGATCATAAGCCAAGACGGCGCAATAATCGCGCTAGACCAAGAGAAAGCATATGACCAAATCTGACACGATTATCTCTGGAAAACCATGAAAGCAATGAACATTCCAAAGAAAACCATAGACCTGATCAAAGCCCTCTACAGCGACACCAGAACGGTAGCCATAGTAAACGGCGAAACAAGCAGCGAGTTCCAAGTAAAAAGAGGGGTCCGCCAAGGCGACCCCCTCTCCTGCCTGCTGTTTAACATCGCAATAGAACCACTATCGAAAGCCCTAAGAGACTCAGAAGAACTGAATGGCCTGAAAATTGAAACCCCCAACATCACCGAAAAGATCATCCTTTCCCTCTTTGCCGATGATGCCATGGTATTTATCTCAAAAAACGACAGTATGTCGACACTATTTGGGATACTGGAAAAATGGTGCATAGCGTCTGGGGCGAAATTCAACAAAGAGAAAACCGTAATAATCCTGGTAGGCTTGCCAGAATTCAGGAGCCAACTAACAGAGATGCGAAAACTAAAGCCAACCTCAGAGGAATCAATCCCCGACGACATGATGGTCCTAAAAGAAGGGGACACCATGAGATACCTCGGAGCGCAATGTGGCAACCACCCCAAAAACTCCGACCCCTGGCCCACAATAACATCAAAAATCGAGAACCAACTCAAAACAAAAGCACACCCAACCCTAGAAGGCCGTAGACTTATAATCCAGATGACCATCGGGGGTATGACCCAATTCCAAACCCACGCCCAAGGAATGCCAGAAACCGTAGAGAAACACCTAAGTAAAATAATGAGGGAGTTCCTATGGCAATCAAAAGCCCCACCCCCCATAGCAATGAACCAGATGATCCTAGATGTAGACACTGGCGGCTGCAAAGTCCTAAGCATAAAACTGAGAAACGAAGCCATCAGAATAATGAAACTACAGTGCCCCAAAAAACCGTTGCAATGTTTTGCACTTTTGACTTCAAGAGCTTATTAAACAATGGGAAAGGGTTCTAAAATTTCAAATAAATATGTTAAACATGTGTTAGTATCCTGTACATAACTCCACCAATTACGTAAGCAATGTGTCTATTTTTGGTAAAGTTATCCAATTCACAAGGGACCCATGTCATTGCAACATTTTTTGGTGTGCTGCCAGAATGGACTGAAACTGAAAATATCATGTGATAGGTCATGTGATATTGTTTACTATACACACTAGTAAACAAATAAACATTGCTGGAGCATAAATACACATGGATTTCAAGCTGTAATCCCCAATTCTAAAATGCATCAATTGGCTGCTTTGAAAATTGAACAAGTGCTTTTTCTCATTGATTCTGGCCACAGTGCTTATCAATTACTGCTGTCCACCATTCCACTGTTACCCATATTTGGTCTAAACATTGTCCTGACACTCCTAAGCCTAGTGGTGGTTGCCCATCTAAGCTCTCAGACACCAATATCTGTCATGCAATGCATCTTATCAACTCTGGTAAAGCCAACAATGCTGCACAAGTCACCTGAATTCTTCAAAAAGTCACCAGCACCAGCCTCTCAACTGAGGCTGTCCATCTGTGACTAAAGGAGGCTGGTTGGAAAGTAGTGGTGAAGAAGAAGCAGCCCATGCTCCTCAGCAGATGTTATAAGGAGAGAATGGACTTCACAATCAGCCACAAAGAGTGGACTCTGGAGGATTGGAAGAGAGTGGTGTGGTCTGATGAGACTAAGGTGAATTGCCTGGGCTCAGATGGGAGGAAATGGGTGTGGAAATGGGTGGATGAACCTCTTACAGACAGGCTGGTGCAAGGAACAAAAAAAATTCATGGTGGTTTTGTCATGGTTTGGGGATGTATTACATTGGATGGAGTTGGAATGGCATGCAATATTGATGGGAAGATGGATGCCAAGCTCTACTGCCAAATCCTGGAAGGGGACTTCCAGCAAACCCTCTCATATTATGACACAAACCCAGCCCACATCCTTTCCCAACAGGACAACAACCCAAAACACACCAGCAAAAGGGCCCAGAACTGGTTCAATAACCATGGTATCAGGGTCATTCATGGAGTGGCCCTCCCAGTCCCCAGACCTTAATCCAATCAAACATTTATGGAACCATGTAAAGAGGAAGCTTGGGGAGTATGAAGAACCTCCAAGTAGTGTTCATGAGCTGTGGGATCAGTTTCAGGAGGAGTGGGAGAGGATAGAACCAAGTGTCTGCCAGAATTTAATCGAGAGTATGCCTAGGAGGATTGAGGCAGTACTTATGGAAAAAGGTGGCTATACTAAATACTAGTTAATGTGATTTTCCTTTCTCCAAAATGCACACCAAAAAACCGTTGCAATGACATGGGTCCTTTGTGTTAGAATGGGGCTGATACAGACGACTCCGGAGTGGAATCGGAGACTTAGTGTGGAGGGACCTTGGCCTCAGCGACTCAAGCGGAGCGCTGTGCCATTGCTGTTTGTCCATTTGGTCCTTAATTTCACAGTAGGTGAGCAGGAAGTCTCTAGGGGGCATTTCAGGTCGATTTCGGACTGAACCAAAACGAGAAGTGGGGATGATGACTAACTGGCTAGAATGGAAGGAAGCAGTAGTCCAAATAGGGATGAGGGGTAAACGCGAGAAATACATTACAGGCAGCAAAAGTGCCGAAGGCAATCCGCGAAGCTTGGAGGTTGCGGAGCTTACGGAGGTTACGGAGGCAGGGTTGAAAGTCCGAGGGATATTGGCAATGGTGTTTACGTAGTATGAGGTCACCAATGCAATGGACTAAGACTGAGGTGGAGTCAAAGTCCAGGGTTGGGACTATGACGGAGGCTCGGAGCGAAGGTACGAGCGGTGTCCGAGTAGGAAGTACGGGACAGCGGCGGAAGGTCATAACTTGGCAGAAGGGTGGGGGAGGAGTACCAGAGGGAGGAGAGAGGGGAAAGGTAAGGGAGAAGGAGTGGCGGAAAGGAGAGTAGTCAGGTCCGAAGGTGAGTATCGGAATGGACGGAGATAGGGTCGGAGAGGTAAGGAGGAGTAGAGGTGGCGTGGGGGGGTAAAAGGAGGTGTGTTGCCAGGACTGAAAGTGAGTATCGGATCGGCAGCGGTAGGTTATGACTCCGGAGGTGAAGAGGGTGGAGGTCCGGAAGTCGGGTCGGGGTCGGGTATGCACGGATATGACACTTTGTAAAGTAAATAACTTTACCAAAAATGGACATGTTTATTAGAGAATTGGTGGAGTTATTAATAAGCTACTAGCGCATTATTTTCATATTTTCATGCAATTTTAGGATCCCTTCCCAGGGTGCAATAAGCTCATAAAGTGAAAAGCACAAAACATTGCAACGGTATTTTGGGGCACTGTAAAACAAATCCTAAGCCACCCCCAACGAAAACCCCCAGCAGCACTCGCAGCCGAAGCCATCATAATGGCAGCTCTACCCAAGGAGGAGAGAATACAAGAACTATTTGATCTCAGCATAACGGATCTGCTGATACAAAGCCCTTTCTTCAAAAAATGCTATACCAGCAGAATCCTCACGACTGAGCTCAGAAACATCTTAAACACAGCAGCGAAATACAAGCTAGCAATTGACTCCCCACTCCTAAACAAAAACCTGAAACTGAACTTTCCCGCCTGGCACCATGTGGGTAAAGACCCAAAGGCCAGAAGCCTCGACAGAACGACCCAGGCAAAATGCCTCAGAAGCACCCACAACTGCAGCCACATAGGCAATCTAGTCCACCAGACTAGCCTAGCAGAGAACCCAACCCACAACCCATCCAGTAGAAACTGCAGCTGTGCCCAATGCGCCCTCTACCAGAGCAAAGGCTGTAAGCGCCCAGAATCCTGCTACAAAATGGCCAGGAATATCCTTGCCAACCTATCCACCAGGTACAACCCATACGACAAAAGCCCAGAGAGAGAAGAACCCAGTCCCACCGACAAGAAGAAGGTGAAAAGGTACACCCTCTCAAACGAAAAAGACGCCACTATATTCGATCCTCCCAGACCCGAGGACATCCACATAACAGAAAACTACAGGATATTCAGACAATCGACACCCGAGTCAGAAGAGCAAAGGGCAACCCCTGCCCACACCAGCGGCCCCACGGACATAATAGTATTCACTGATGGCTCATGCGCCAACAATGGAGAATCCACCACCAAAGCCGGATACGGAGTATGGTTCAGCCCCAACGACCCCAGAAACACGAGCCGCCCAGTGAACACTAACCACACCCAATCAAACAACACGGCAGAAATCCTGGCCATTAAACTTGCCGCCGAATCAGCCCCCCTGAATGCCAGACTCCACATCAAAACCGACTCTGACTGGTGCGTAAACACCCTAGGCCCGAGCCTTCAGAGCCTGGAAGACAGTGACTATGCCCTATCCCACCACGTGAAAGTCATAAAAGCAACGGTCAACTCACTGAGAGCAAGACCAAGGGTAACGTCCCTAGAATGGATCAAAGGCCACAGCGGGATAGAAGGTAACGAAGCAGCTGATAGACTGGCATCGGAAGGCGCCAATGCCCCCTGAACCCCAGCCCCGGAAGAAATGAGCAACCACAGCAGATGCCCAAATGGCACCAAACTACTGAGCCTTACCCAAACAAAAGCCCTCAAATTAATAATACACACAGTGCTAAAGCCCACAACCACCCTAAAGACGAAAACAGCTGAGAACCTAGACCACATAAGAAACACCCTAAACACGATAAGCGGGGAGAGGCCCACAAATAGCAGAATGTGGACATCGCTGCACAAGAACAGAAGAGACTTCCCCCCTAACATAAGAGTCTTCATATGGAAGATAATCCACAACGCCCATAAAATCGGCCACTACTGGGCCAAGATACAGGGCTACGAACCACGTGGACTGTGCACGAGATGCAACAACCTTGAGACAATGGACCACATCCTGTTCGAGTGCCCCCATAATAAAGGCACACACATATGGAGATCCATCGAGGAGCTATGCGCGAGAAGATCCATAACCTGGCCAAACAGGATGGACTCAACACATGTCATGGCAGCCTCCTTCACCAAACTCAAGGACGGAAGAGGCAACACCAGAATCGGCGCCTCCCACCTCCTTACAATCTTAATATCAGAAGGTGCTTGGCAGACCTGGAAGTTAAGATGTAACCGCGTCATGAACAGCACACACGAACGCGAGATCCTTGTGAGCAAAAAAATGGCCATTGCTACTCTAAGACAAGCCCTAAATGAAAGACTAAGACAAGACATCCTCCTAACTAACGCCAAAAGATACGGCAAAAAAGCACTCCCGGAACAGCTTGTACTGGGCACCTGGAGCGGCACCCTCCAAAACGAAGCGGGTCTACCTGAGGACTGGCTGAAGAGCAGCGGGGTTTTAGTGGGTATTCCTGACCCTCCGGGGTCAGCACGAGCCCCACACAGTGCGCAACGCCACAGTGCATAAATGCATTTCCCCGCAGTGGCAGCTCTAGATAGACCCAACCCAACACGAACGACCCACCCATCCACCGGGGCACGCCCCTACCAATAAACCTCAACATGTCACCAGACACAGTGGAAGCTACTGAGGTTCCACCAAAAAAAATAAATAAATGACAGATGTGAGCCAGGAAGGCAGGTGTGAAGGAACAAATGGGAGTGAAATAAGCAATTAACATGGAAGACAGAATAGAAAGGAAGACTGAGAGGACTGACAACCTGGGCACCAAAATGGTGACGGATCAAGTGTCAATATGGGGGGGCAGATCACAAGCGACAATATTAACAGGAGAGTTAAGTGAGGAGACAGCATGTGGTGTTTGGCAATAAGTGAGTGGAATGTAGCTGAGTGGTCAGGAGGGTTGTGTTAGAACTGGGCAAGGGCAGATGATTCCAGAGGGGAACCAGAGACTTAGCAAGGAGGGACCTTGGCCTCAGCGACTCATGTGGAGCACTGTGCCATTGCTGTTTGTCCATTTGGTCCTTAATTTCAGAAGCAGTGAGCAGGAAGTCTCTAGGGGGCATTTCAGGTCGTAACTTGGCAGAGGTTTGGCAGAAGAGGGTCGGAGGGAAGTGTCAGGGCACACCCGCTTGACCCGCCTCCACCCGGGCCCACCTCACCCGGTACCCCTTCTCCCACCCTGCACCCTTCCTTCATATCCCTTCCCCCTCTATCCCTCTCCCACTTCTATTTCTATTCCTATTTCTATTTCTATTTCACATGGACGACCTTTCCCTTATATCTATGTATTATTGACCCACCCACGACGCGCACACGACATGCCTAGCCCTGGACGACCCCAGACGGCTCTAGGGCACAACCTAGTGCGCGTGCATTGAAGGAGAGAATGAAGGAAGGTCAGTCGGGAGGTTCAAATGAGACCACCACCAAGCTGTTCCCTGGTTCTTTAGTTAGGATGGGGAAGTGTACTAGTAGTATTTATTGTAAATATAGTACCAATCCGAGTGTTTTGGCTAATTCTATTTTTATGGGTTAGTTTTAAAGTTCCTGGGAATTGACTTACAGATAAACCGAGCCCTGCGGAGCTGTTTCTTTATTGAAATTTCTTAATTTGTCTAGGTGTAATTCTGTGTAGCGTTGTTTAATTTGGAATTTAACTTGAATTAAATCTTCTACTTGGTGAAGTTTCAAAGATTCTATTCAGTTAATGGATTTGGATTGTGTCTGGAGTGTCCCTTGAGTTTGTTTTATTTTTGTCTTATTTTATTGCTTGTTTTAACAGTAGCAAAATAACTGTTTTGTGTTTACACTTTGAAATCTGGAGTGTTAACCAGCTCTCCTGTTGAAATATCTACTTAATATTTCTCTCCTTAATTGCTGCCTTTTACTACAGTGGCAATCTTAACTGTATATCACTTTTTCGCGCTGGAGTGATAACCAGAAATGCTTGAGAAAAATAATACTCTATTTTCTTACTTCTCTAAGGGGGGTGAAAAGTCGCAGAAAGGGTCTCCCTTTTATACTCCTTGGGTCGCCTTCCTTTTTCACGCTCTACCTTCTATTTACAGGATTTATTTACAATGTATTTTTCTCAAACTGAATAAAAAATGAAATTTTCACGCTATAGTTCTACTGCGCTTTTGCTGCGCTGAACTGCAGTTCTACTGCGGTCAGACTGCGCCTAGAATCCTTATTGTCCTCCCTTGCCTAAGCTATTTTAATGGTTAATTAGAACTTGGCTTTTGTCGCAGTTATCTATTTCAAATTCCCTATATATACCATTAAATTTGCTATGACTCGATGATTCTGAATTCAAACTTCGCATTACTATGCGTACAGCTGTGCTGAGACCTTCAGCTGATTTATTCCATTTTTATTTAGTGACATTTAGTTAAAATGAGACTGAAATGGTAAATAAGTGAATTATTCAGGTTTAAAACCGAAAGAAAAAGTTGCTAGTAGTCAAGAATTACTCAAACGAATGTGTTATAGCTCTCCACTTCATTAGAATATTGTTCCCTAAAATTCCTGCCATGGTCCATCATAGTTTAGTGGTTTTCGTGGATTTCGTTCATATTCTCTGATTCCCCTTTGTATTATCACATCCTAATCCTCCATATGTATTGTTCGTTGTTATAGTAGGTCGTCCTTGAAGATATCATATTTTTATGTATTTTATTTAGGGCTCTGGACCTCTTGAAGCTGTCTACCCGCGCGTTTTCAGGTTTCTAACTTCATGTCCTCGTATCTCATTCATTTCTGAATGTTTTCTCACGTTCTTGGTATCACAATTTTTCATTTATTCCCACCTTTCCAATGGTACTAAGGTTGTGTCCTATTTCCTGGTATTCGTTGAGTTAGCAAAAGTTCGTGCACACATTCGGTAATCACGTGCATCGTTCCCATAGTCGTTCATATGCAGGCGCCGTTTCCGTTTAATTGTTCGGGATTTATGATATGCGCTGAAGGAGCGGAGCTGGATCACCTTATGTAACCAGTTTCCTACGTCCAATAACGATGTTAGAGTTTGTGCTGATTTGCGTACTGACCGTGTTTTGGTTGCCAAATATATGATTGTTCACTGTCTAAACAACAATAAACACCCCCCAACGATCTCACCTGACATATAGATCGTCTACGGATAAAATTCTATATTGACTTTACTATGATTTCTAGTCAATATTACACCTATATTTACCACTTTTCAGTAGGATGTGATTTTCCTGATAATTTACTGAAGGAAAACTGCTAATAGAATAATTCCGCAATAAATGTTACTCAATACAGGAGTGACCAAACTGCTCTTTCTATCGCTTAGAGTGCGTGCTAGTTATCTAGCAGGTTCAGGATCGCTCACTTTTCTCCTGTGGTGTGATAACCAAAAATTGCTGAGAGATTATTCAATTAAGAAGTCCCTCCACCAAATTCTCACTAATTCTCACTATGACACTTTTGTTCAGCTGTGTCTAACTGACCCTAACTCATGCTTAGAGTGACGTGTTAGTTTTATATTAGCTAACAACTAATATTTGCTTTTATCTTTTGGAGCAAACGAACCAACCACTGGTGAGGAGAATTAAACTTTTTATTTCTACCTGAGGTTTGAGAGGGGGCAGAAGCGGTGGCCTTTTATGCTTTTCAGAGGCCTCTCTACTCCCACGCCTCGCACTAGTTACATGTGCTACATTTGTATTATAGATAGTTCTAGAATGATATAGGGGCTTGGGCTGTGTAAGCTTAATAATGGACTTAGGACATGACTCAGCAATAAGTAATTCATTTCTTTGTCTTTTGGGCCGATCTTAGCGGGATCTTGTAGCGCTGAAGCTATGCTCTACACCGCCTTAATTACGAACGGTTATCTTTAGAAATGACTCGGCTATAAAGGAACTTTCTAGACTGTTCTCTAATTGACCCCTTTTTGTGAAGCCACATCATTACTAATGTTCTAGAGCCTTCCCAATTAATTAACTGATCCGCGGACTTCTGAATCACTTCATGCTTATGATCCGAGATCCAGATCATCAATAATTCCTTTGTTCCGATTTATTTGAGCTTAAAATCAAAAAGTTTTGATGAATCATGGGAAAATATACAAGATCCGGTTTTTTAGCATTTTCTCCTCTTCTGATGCGATCAAAAACTGTCCGCCCGCGCCGGGGAATACTCTATCATATGGTATTCGGTCCGCCAGACTTCCGGGCGCCAATATATTTCCCTTGAGTCACATTACTTTTTGTAAGAATTAGCAAATAAATATATATGAATTATAAGGTGTTTCGCCGTTTGAGCGATATCTCCGTCAGTTTTGAAGCTTTTAGAATGAAACAAAACCGTGGATAAAGTTAAGAAACAGTCCTTTCAGATGGTAAAAAGATTACAGTCAAAAGTTTACTGGTTCCCGAGATATTCACATTTCTTTCCCAATGTTCCTTCTTATTCTGCCGTCTATGTGCTATTTTCTTGTTGTAGGGTTATATTCTTTGAATATTACACCTATGCCAAGTCCTAGGCATGATTGTAGTAGATTAAATCTCTTATCTACATGGGTGTAGATAATTTATAATGATCTAATGTCTGTCCAGTCTCATAAAGATCATGAGATCTGTTAAACATCTGAACTTGTCACCTGTTCGTTGACTATTCTGATAGATCATTGTTTTATTCTTTGAATATTATTTCTCCTACAGCGCAGGTGTTTATTTCTTTCATATGGGCTTCTGTGATTTATTTCAGATTTTTCCCTCATGATCTAAGGTTGTTTTGCACTTTCCATGCTTTGTTTTGACCGGGCTCTTCCTTATTTGGATGGAAATTGGTCTTCGCGATCTGCCGAAGTGTGGATCTCAGTTCCGATGGCCAGTTCCCTTCGCATCGCCACCCTCACGTGTCATTAAACATGATGTGGATTTCTATATTCCCGTCATGGGTATAACTTCACAACGGCTGGACCGTTTTGGGCTGAAAATTTGCATAACTATAGTTCCCCATTTTTCATAATTTCCGTGTAAATTTTGTTGTATGTTTTAATTATGGATCCTATGCAAACATTGTCTTTTCCCTGAGCTCGGACTTTTGATGTCGCTCTTCCCATTATTGGATATCTCATTAATGCGTGATCCTTTTATTATGAAAATTTGGGAGGATTAAGATTAGATCCCTTCCTTTCTAATGGGTTATCAAGCTTGTCTCGGTCGTTACTGGTTAATCTTCACGCTTGCCTTTTAGACGTTGTCCTCATTTTGCAGGAGTTTTAGTCATATCTCCGTCGTTTATGGGTAGTTTCCCCTGTAATTACTTTCATTTGGGTCCATTTGGGGGACATCTACATTTCCTGTTATAGACATGACTTTGAATTTTTCATTAGTTCCTGAGGAATCATTGTTTTTATAGTCAAATCTTGGTCGATTGTCCTAATTCCTTGTTTAATATTTGCTATAAATTCTCCCGAGAATTCCGTCTCGTTGATGCTAAGCTTGAAATATTTTTGCTAATTTTCTTTCTTTCGATTTATCATGTATAGTCATAATAATTCGTAAAAATTCGTAAAAACTCATTAAAATTCAGGCCCTTCTATTTTCTCATATCTACTTGTCGTATGAGGTTTTGTGATTTATCTGGCATATTTCCATAATGGGTTTCCATAGTGTGACCGTTATTTCTCCTACAGCGTGCAGCATACACCCTCAGGATCCCCCATGGGGACACCCGGGTGACTGCGGCTGTATGCGGGGTGATGTGGCAGACCTCATGTGACCCAAGCTGCATGTATATAAACACACCTGGGGTGGGAACCGAAGAAGTAACCTTCTTCTCAACATTCCCACTTCAGTCTAAGTGGCCAGGGATCGCTGTCCTGCATCGGGCCTGCCAGTACGCACGCCCGATCTACCCCCCATGAGGTCCCTAGCACCGGACGCTACACCCGGACCGCCTCGACCCTGGACGCGTCCCTGACAGGAAGAGGGTGATGAGAGGAGTGGGGAGAGGAGTGGAGGAGGAATGGTGTCAGGTCCGAAGGTGAGTATCAGAGCGGACAGAGGTAGGGTAGGAGAGGGATGGAAGGGTGGAGGTGACATGAGGAGTGAGGAGGAGGAGGAGGAGGAGGGTGGCAAGAGGAGTGATGTTCGGTCCGAAGGTGAATATCGGAGCGGACATAGGGTAGGACTCCAGAGGTGATGAAGATGGGGGTCCGGGAGTCAGATCGGGATCGGGTATGTATGGATATGACAGGTTGGGGATGGTGGAAACGAAGAAGGTGCTGCTGTGGGACCAGGGGGTGGACTAGTGGTGCCACTGGGTGATGGGTTATGGAGAAAGCTGACAGGGCAGAATAGGTGGTGGGGAAGTAGAAGAGTGATAGTGGGCAGGCACCTTTTGTGGGGCCATGACTGTAAGGAGTGGTGGCAACACCTGCCCCATCCTTCATCCTATATCTTTATTGTATATTTGTTGCATAATAAATATGTATAAACATTGTATATATGGAAGCGTGGGAATGTTGCAAGGGTGAATTAGCCTTTACTTCCCCATTGAAAATACAGCCCATTATAGTGTATTTGACGGTTGGAAGTGTGAGGCAAACATAATATCGCGCATATAGCGCGATTAAGTAAATAACTTACAATGACAGTGCAGGACAGTGTCAGGGACGCATCCGGGGTCGAGGCGGTCCGGGCATAGTGTCTGGTGCTGAGGACCTCATGGGGGGTAGATTGGGCATGCATACTGGCAGGCCCGATGCAGGACAGCTGTCCCTGGCCACTTAGACTGAAGTGGGAATGATGAGAAGAAGGTTACTTCTTCGGTTCCCACCCCAGGTATGTTTATATACATGCAGCTTGGGTCACATGAGGTCTGCCACATCACCCTGCATACAGCTGCAGTCACCTGGGTGTCCCTGTGGGGGATCCCAAGGGTGTATGCTGCACACGTTGTAGGCAGGATAATCGCCCACGTGCAGAGCCGGCTTGGATACCCGCTTCCACCATTCAGAAAACCCCTTCCATCTATGCGATGACTCAGTACAGATTTGGTATCCAAAAATAGTGCTAATTCGTACAATTCCGACGATATCAAGAACGTCCCAATCGGTGGAGATTTGACGGAGTTCTATGTTGGGCAAGTTAGGCATGGCAGGTCATGAGTATGTGCAGGCATGGGAATCTCAAGTGGCAACCCAGAATTCCAGCCTCACTCGTTCCCACGGCGTCTAATAAATTGGTAAAAATGCTCGTTGGCTGTGTGAGAGTTATCTCCAGCTTCTTTTCCAATTTTGGCCTTTAATTCCGTAAATCCGTTGAGATATCGCTTATTTTCTTATATTTTCATATTTTTGCATCATTTCAGTTATTGATCAATATTCTTTTATTGATACTGTTACCCTTTTTTATTATTTCGCCTAATAAGGTATGCAGGTGCCATATGGTACCAATATTTCCCATCAATTATTCTAAAAATAATTGTTCCTTATATCCTGTACATACCGGATTCTGGAATAGAAGTTCTCCCCTCCCCCAAAATTCTCTAAGGTGCTAGGACACGCTAGAGTGGGTGTGAGTGTGTGGAATCCAACAGTAGGAATAAGGGCAACTGTCTAGCCCACAACGAGTGGGTAGTAGATTAGTTGAGCCCGGACCTTGCGGAATCCCGGAGAACCCACACGGAGTTTAAGGATCGAGAGCATAGCGAAGTCTAGTCAAGAAGTAGGAGTTTTGGAGAGTTTGGCCCCACGAGCTTAGTCGGCATAGAGAGCCGCTAGCCCTCTTGCAACGTGCATACTGGGTTGCGCCCTGAGGCCATTGTAGGCAGGCACAGCCGGTACCACACAAACGAGCCGATTATCGCGATTCTACCACCCACGTCAAGCACCCCACTCCTGAAACCCATCTACCACTGTTCCAGATACCCTTCCACATTTCCCATATTTTTTCCGATTTTTTCAAACCATTCCTGACCACGCACAACCATCAGTTTCCAAATTGGGCAACTGTCACCCGCATATTCCACCGCTTCCTCTGTATCTCCATCAATTCTCCACCGATCCAGACGAATTTGGTATTTTTGGAAAGCCCTTGTCAACACAAGTCGAACGATGTTACGAGTGACGCATTTGGTTCAGCGGTTGTTCCGATCGCCATGTTTCTTTATTTCCTTAACAACATCAATATTTCTTTGATATTACTTTTTTCTTACTTGTTCCTTGTGGATCTGTTGCCGCCCTAAACCCGTCGGATTATTCGGATATCCACACATACTTTTTTCATATTTATAGCTACCTTCTTCCTGTATTTTACAAAAAGGACTCCCCCAACAGAGAGAGGTGCTCCCCAACAAACATGAAGTTTTAGCAAGAAGTTTACCAGCGCCCAGAGTGGCGAATACGAAGCCAAAGAGGCTCAAGATATAGTGCAGGGACAGAGTTCCCTTTAGTTTGATTATCAATGAGATTTATGAGTTTATCATTTTTATCACATCGCACCCGGACCATTTCTCCCCCCCCCCCTTCCTCTTCATCCGAACCTCCCCTGAGCACTCCCAACTCCTAGGCCCCTCTCTTTCTCGTTAGGGTGGTAGATCCCTTGCCCCCTTACACCGTCTGGGGCTGGGTCTGTTGTGTGTGCATCACAGGTGGGTCAATAGTACATGGATATAAAGGAAGGTCGTCTGTGTAAGATAGAAATAGAAATAGAGGTGGAGGTGGAGAGAAGGAGGAGCAGGGAAGGAGAACATGAAATAAAGAAAGGGGGAAGAGGGGGGGCACTGGGTGGTACCGGGTGAGGTGTGTTACAAAAATGGGACCAAAATGGCCCATTCCTGTCCGTTCTAGGCGCAGGAAGAGGGAAGGGGGTCTGGCACGAGTTCATACGAGGTTACAGATGTTGTTATAGATGTTGTAACATTGAGGTTTACAGTTGGTTGCACAAGCGGTGTTTTAGATGGTAATAGTTGGATAAACTCTATTTATTTACATATCATGTGATTTGAGTGTGTGCAGGGCCCATAAGAGTCTAAATTCAGAAATTTCCCATTTCCATAACAAGGTGGGTCCAGGTGGAGGCAGGTCAGGCAGGTGTGCCCTGACAGTAATATAACTTAGTTCTCTTTTGCATTATTTGTGTCAAAGACTGGATTCAGAATGAGCGAGAATGACTCAGTGTTTTGGAGGGCTGCAGCCTCAGCAACTCAGCCAGGAGCACTGTGCCCAGTAACATGTTGGTGCCCTAATTTATGGACTGGGGAGTCTTCTGGAAAGGGGGGAAACTTTAGTTGATTTTCTGACTGGGGTTTCCGGTATCTACAAGTATAGTATATATAGATACAAGGGGAGTCTAGGCAGTGGGCCCATGAATGGCAGGGGCTGGGTGGAGCTGACATAACAGGGTCAAGGGTTAGCCAACTGAATATTACCAGCAACTCAGGTTATGGGTTTAACAGATAATAACCCAGAAGTGGAATGGAGGGTGTGGTCTGAAGGTGGACTTGCAGGGTAAACTAAATGGCCCAGTGGAGGTGGGGGTGTGCTTGCAGACATCGGAGCTGTCCAGAGGCCTTCAGGGTTCCATACTTTGGGAGGCATGAGTAATATATCAAAATGGGGGGGTGGTGACCATCAGGGGAGTCAGAGGGGATTACAGGATTTGGGGGCTCAAGGTTGGGGATGGCAGAGCAGAGGCAATTGGGGACCACCCATGAGAACGGGAAGACCCCAAGGGCAGTAACACCCAAGGTAGCGGTCTGCCCACCAGCCATCTACATCCTTTCCAAACAGTCCCCTAGATCTCTCAACCTCACAGTGAGACTGACCACCCTAACCTCCCTCATGTCAGTATCTGTATCAGCCCTCCTGGACTCAGGAGCCACCAGGAACTTTGTAAGCCCCAAGTTCATCCAGAAGCACAACCTGGAGACAACCCCCCTCCCCCAGCCCATTCCTGTCCATAATGTCGATGGAACCCCAAACAAGAATGGAGCTATAACTGAGGAGCTAGAAGCCCTCTTGACCTTCAGGCGACATACAGAGTGGGCCTGCTTCGCAGTCGCAAATCTTGGGCAACAGTCCCTCATCGTAGGACACTCATGGCTGCTGCACCACAACCCGGAGGTGGATTGGGCATGACAGAAGGTCGTCATGTCCCATTGCCTGTCTTCCTGCAGACAGCCACGAATACAGGATGACCAGGACCCTGCACTGGAGCCTGGGGATGGGATCTACGCTGCGATCATCCCCCAAGCTGGGGCCATGACCTGAGAGCCACCACAACCCCCTCACATTGGATGGCCCAGGAGGCCTGTGACCCAGAGGCTGAGCCCATGTTGTTCAAGATGCTAGTACCAGAGCACTACCAGGACTTCCGGGATGTGTTCTCCAAAGAGGCCTTTGACCAGGTGCCCCCCCGGAAGCCCTGGGACCATGCTATAGACCTGGTGCCGGATGCCAAACTGCCCAGGGGAAAAACCTTCCCACTCTTGTGCCTGGAACAGAAAGAGCTCGACGAGTTCTTATGCAAGAACCTACAGAACAGGTGCATACAGCCATCCAAATCCCCGATGGGGGTGCCAGTCTTCTTCATTAAGAAGAAGGACAGGTCGTTACACCTGGTCCAGGACTACAGGAAGTTGAACGAGATCATGGTGAAGAACTCATACCCGCTCCTGCGAATCTCAGACATCCTCGCCCGCCTCCACAATGCCAAGTACTTCTCAGCCTTGGACCTATGCTGGGGGTTCAACAACGTCCAGATCAAGGATGGAGACAAGTGGAAGGTGGCATTCATGACTAACTGAGGACTGTTCGAGCCCATGGTGATGTTCTTTGGCCTATGCAACTCCCCTGCAACCTTCCAGACCATGATGAACGACATCCTCAGGGATTTCATCGACCGGGAGGTTGTCATCTGTTACATGGATGATATCCTTATCTTCATGGCCACCCTGGAGGAACATCGGAGGGTCGTCCGAGAAGTCCTGGAGACACTGAGGAGAAGGAGGCTCTTCCTTAAGCCAGAAAAGTGTAAGTTCGAGCGAACCCAGATCAAGTACCTTGGCCTCATTATCTCAGAGGGTAATGTCACGATGGACCCGGTAAAGATCCAGGGAGTCCTCGACTGGCCAGCTGTAAGGGGTTGGTGTAGGTTCCAGCCCCAGTTCTCCTCAATCCTCAGGTCATCAATAAAGTTGAGCTGTATGGAGCTTTAATTATCAACGATGGGGAGGAAAAGGAGTTCTGTTCCTTTTCCCAAATTCCCACATTATTGTATATACATTGTTTATACATGTTTAAATCGAGACAAATATACAATAATATAATGAATGAAGGGTGGGGTTACCACTCCTTACACCAGCCCCAACCAAGGTGAAGGAGGTACAATCCTTCCCAGGATTTGTAAACTTCTACCGCCAGTTCATCAGAGATTTCTCTGAGAAGGTGCGCCCCCTCCACAGGCTGACCTGGAAGGCCCAGGCCTGACCAAGGTAGGGTGTACGTTCCCAAAGACCCACAACTCCACCACAATCTGGTATGGCTACATCATGATGCACGGGCAAAGGGACATCCAGGGCGATGGAAACCCTGGAACTCATCTCCTGCAACTACTGGTGGCCTCGGATGGCAGAGTATGTCAGGCGATATGTATGTGGATGCAACACCTGTAACCACATCAAATCCTTCCCTGCACAGAAGGTTGGGAAACTCACCCCAAATAAAGTCCCCACCCATCGCTGGCAGGTGATCTCAGTAGACATGGTGGGAGAGCTCCCAGAGTCAAAAGGTTATAACACCATCTTGGTTGTGGTGGACCGCCTGTCCAAATGTATCCATGCGATCCTGCCCAGCTCTTCCTGGAGCATGTCTGGAAGCACCACAGGCTCCCCAAGGAGATCCTCAGCGACAGAGGAAGCGCCTTTGTCTTGCGCTTCTCGAAAGAACTCGCAGATCTCCTGGGGGTCAAGCTAACCCCTTCAATGCCCTACCACCCCCAGACTGACAGACAGACAGAGTGTTAGAACTGGGCGAGGGCGGACGATTCCGGAGGGGAACCGGAGACTTAGCGTGGAGGTACCTTGGCCTCAGCGACTCAAGCGGAGCGCTGTGCCATTGCTGTTTGTCCATTTGGTCCTTAATTTCACAGTAGGCGAGCAGGAAGTCTCTAGGGGGCATTTCAGGTCGATTTCAGACTGAGGCCAAAACGAGTATGTACAAGCGCCGATATATATAATGGAGGGGGCAAAAGCACAAGGAAACAAAGGGGATCCGAATCGGAACGAAGACGTCCAAACGGGAACAAAGGGTAGACAGAAGTGGAGTGGTACCGAAGGTCATAAGACAGGACCTGTGATACATCCGAAAGGAGGTAGGGAGGGCGAGGCCCAGAGGGGCAGGAGGATGGTGAGAAGTGGGGATGATGACTAACTGGCTAGAATGGGAAGAAGCAGCAGTCCAAATAGGGATGAGGGGAAAATGCAAGAGATACATTACAAGCGGCAAAAGTGCCGAAGGTGATCCGCGAAGCTCAGAGGTTGCGGAGCTTATGGAGCTTACAGAGGCGGGGTTGAAAGTCCGAGGAATATTGGCAATGGTGTTTACGTAGTATGAGGTCACCAATGCAATGGACTAAGACCGAGGTGGAGTCAAAGTCCGAGGTAGGGACTATGATGGAGGCTCGGAGCAAAGGTACGATCGGTGCCCGAGTACGAAGTATGGGACAGCGGTGGAAGGTCGTAACTTGGCGGGAGGTCGGTGGGAGAGTACCAGAGGGGAGAGAGAGGAGAAAGGGAAGAGGGAAGGAGTGGTGGAAAGGGGAGTTGTCAGGTCCGAAGGTGAGTATCGGAGCGGACGGGAGGAGCATAGGAGGATGACGGAAGGGTGGAGGTTTTGTGGGGGAGGAGCAGAGGTGTAGGAGGAGTAGTAGTAGGAGGGTGGCGAGAGGGGCAGTGTTCGGTCTGAGGTGAGTATCGGAGCGGACGGAGATAGGGGAGGTGAGGGAAGGAGGAGTAGAGGTGGCATGGGAGGTAGAAGGAGGTGTGTTGCCAGGACCAAAGGTGAGTATCGGGACGGGCGGCGGTAGGGTAGGACTCCGGAGGTGGAGAAGGAGGAGGTCCGGAAGTCGGTTCGGGGTCGGGTATGCACGGATATGACACAGAGCGAGTCAACCAGGAAGCCTATCTCTGGGTGTTCGTCAACCACTGCCAGGACGACTGGGCAGACTGGCTCCCACTGGCAGAGTTTGCCTACAACAACCATGTCTACTCGTCCACCCATCAAACCCCCTTCAAGCTTGACACTGGGCAGCATCCCAGGATGGGGACAGAACCCACACATGCATCTGAGGTAGAAGCTGCTGACACTTTCTCATCCAGGATGATGAAGATGCAGGAGGAGGCAAAGGCGGAGCATGCAGTGGATGAGATGGCCCACTACTATGACCAGGGCTGAGAGGCAGCCCCCAAGTACCAGGAGGGCGACTGAGTCTGGCTCAGCACCCAAAACTACATGACCAACCGCCCGACCAAGAAGCTGGACCATAAGTGGCTAGGCCCCTTCAAGGTCATCAAAGTTGTCTCCCCAGCTGCCATCAAGCTCCAGCTCACCACACAGCAGAAGGGAGTACACCCAGTCATGTCCATGACTGTAAGGAAGGGGTGGTGATTACATTATTCCTTTATTATTCCTTGTTGTACCCCTGTATTTACATATGTATGGTGCGGAGTCGGGTAAAGGAAACTTTCCTCTTCTCCACACCAATGTTGAATACTAAGTTCTGTATAACCTAGCTATCGACTGACCTGAGGATTGAAGAGGCACCAAGGTCGGCACCTACACCGACCTTACATAAGACCCCACCGCCTGGATGAGATTGCAGAGCGACCCCCTGACCCCCGCCTGGGCCCAGAACTTGTAGATGGAGAGGAGGAATATTAAGTGGAGAAAATACTGGACTCTAAGTGGTTACGCTGGAAGCTCTGGTGTTTAGTAAAGTTCGCTGGCTGGCTGTAAGGAGTGGTAACCCCACCCCTTATTTCCCATTACATAATTGTATAATTGTCTTGTAATAAACATGTATATTGTCATATCCACCCCTGGCCATCGACTTCCGGTCCCTCCGATCCCTCTGGTCTACCTCCGCTCCTCCTTCACTAACCTTGGAGCTCCTGTATTCCGCAATCCCCTCGGTACCCCTCGATGGTCACCACCCCCTCCTTTCAATTTATTACCTATGCCTCCCTAAGTACGGAGCCCCGAAGACTTCTGGACAGCTCCGATGTCTGCTAGTGCACTCCCGCCTCCGTTGGGCAATACACTCGCCTGCCCTGCAGAGCCTACCTTCGGGCCTATCCCTCCTTTCCGTTTCTGGGTTATCGCCTGCCTTTCCGTTAACCCCGTAAACCCGACTCGTCGGTAATATTCAGTCGGCTAATGTTTAACCCCATTAGCTCCACTCCGCTCGGCTCCATCATTTGCGGACCCGTTGTCATATCCATCCCCGGCCATCGACTTCCGGTCCCTCCGATCCCTCCGATCCAACTCCACTCCTCCCTCACTAACCTCGGAGCCCCCGGATTCCGCAATCCTCTCGGTAGCCCCTCAATGGTCACCACCCCCTCATTTCAGTTTATTACCTACGCCTCCCTAAGTATGGAGCCCCGAAGACTTCTGGACAGCTCCGACGTCCGCTAGTGCACCCCCGCCTCCGCTGGGCAATACACTCGCCTGCCCTGCAGAGCCCACCTTCGGGCCTATCCCTCCTTTCCGTTTCTGGGTTATCGCCTGCCTTTCCGCTAACCCCGCGAACCGACTCGTCGGTAATATTCAGTCAGCTAATGTTTAAACCCCATTAGCTCCGCTCCGTTCGGCTCCGCCAATTGCGGACCCGTCTCCGCTGTAACCATATATATATCCCACTTGTACATAGGTTACACCCCAGTAGAAAAATCAACTAGAGTTACCCCCCTAGGTTCTAATTGCCAGTCAGTAAGTTAGGGCACGGACGTGTCACTAGGCACAGCGCTCTTGGCAGAAGTCGCTGAGGCCGAAGCCCTCCGCTACGGAGACATTCCTTCGTCTCGAATCTGGTCTCTGACACCCGTCTTCGCTGCAACTATATATACCCAACTTGTACATAGGTTACACTTCAGTAATAAAATCAACTAGAGTTTACCCCCCTTTCAGTTCTGGTTGCCAGTTAGTAAGTTAGGGCACGGATGTGTTACTTGGCACAGCGCTCTTGGCATAAGTTGCTGAGGCCGAAGCCCTCCGCCATGGAGACTTTCCTTCGTCTCAACCTGGTCTCTGACAGTATTTTATTACTCCCTGACTAGTACACGTCTTGTATGGCACCAAAAGCCCCTCGCACTCGTTCGCAACTACGCACATTAGTTCCCAACTCTGCCTCACCGTCCCCAGAACCCTCTCAGCCTGGTCCTAGTCGATTGGCGAGAAACCCAGTTGAGTTTTGAAGCTTTTCTAATCTTGAAACCCCTCTCCCATCGACCCCAATCATGCGCCCCATTAGGAATTGATCACCAGTTGCAGATTCCGACTTCGGAGACACCACGGAACAACCCATAGACCCCGCCCACTTCTTTGGACTCGGTTCCGAGGTCCCCGACTTCGTCGACCCTCCTGCTGATCCTCCCATCCCCACTGTCCCAACCACCGACGATGCTGAACCCATCCCCAACGTGGCTATTGCACAATTAGCCCAAGCCATTGCCAGCTTGGCTCGTCACACCGGTCATCCACCACCTCCACCATCCTCTGCTCTCCAGACCAAGGTCCGTGAGCCCGAACAGTTCAATGGAAAGGATCCCCGAGAACTCCGAGTATTTCTGGTCCAATGCGAACTCAATTTCCAGGACCGTCCCCTCGCTTTTGCTAGCGACCACGCTAAAGTCATCTTTGCGCAGTCCTACCTCAAGGGAATGGCCCTCAATTGGTTCGAGCCGGATCTATTATTTGACCAAAATTCTACTCTTCGTCCGCGATGGATGAATAACTACCAAGAGTTCATCAACAAACTTCAAACCAACTTTGGTCCTCACGATCCTGTGGGTGATGCCGAAGTTCAACTAATGACCCTGGACATGAAGGATGGGCACCACATCAATAAATACGTCGTCGAGTTCAACCAACATGCCTCTCAACTTCATGGTTACGGAGAAGCCACGCTTCGTCGTTTTTTCTATAACGGATTGCCGGAACATATCAAGGACGATATTGCCAGAGTAGGTAAACCCTCTACTCTTTCTGAACTTCGCACTTTGTCCCAAACTCTCGATGCACGCTATTGGGAGCGTAAATCAGAAGTTACATGTCACGCGAAACCCTCTTCCTCTAACGTTTTCGACAAGTCCACCACCGCTTCTCGTTCCGACCCCGTTCCTTCCTCCTCCTCTTTCAACTCCGCTTCCGGTAGTAGGCCTCCGAAGGACAATAAGAAGTCCGAGGCCAGCTCCGCTAAGCCGGACCTTTCGTCTAAACTCGGAGACAACGGCAAGCTCACACCACAAGAGTGTAAGCGTTGTCTCGACGAGAAACTTTGTATGTTCTGCAGTCAGTCTGGCCACATGGTCAAGGACTGTCCCAAGTCTTCTTCTCGTGCATCTAAGGCCCGTTCGGCCCAGACCGAGGAGCAAGGATCCGCTTCCGCAGAAGCAAAAAATTAGTCCACACCCCCATGGACTCCGCACGGACCGGGGGTTGCGATCCTTCCTTCCGTGCGCTCAAAGAAGTGCGTTTAAACGCATCTTCCATCTCCGACTTATCCTCCCTCCATATTCCTGTTTCCTTTTCTCTTTCAAATGGTCTATTTTCCCCTCTCAATGTTGACCCTTCGGTTAATGTTCTACCCGTTGTAGATAGTGTTGCTGATGTACCACTCTCTCCTCCGCCCCCTCCGACTACTTCTGTAGATCGATCCACCTCTCTCCGTTTCTCTTCTTTCTCTTCTCCTGTCCCTTCTCCTCCGTCCAATAATAGGACACAAAATAAACTTTTTTGCTCCTATGAGAACGTACCCGCACTCATAGACTCTGGGTCTTTGGACTGCTTCATCGACGACACATTCATAAAGAAGTTGGCCTTGAAGACATATCAGATTAAACCCCTACAACTACGCCTATTTGACGGTAGCACCAACTCAATCATAACCCGTGCCGTTGATATTCCCCTCTGCTTCGCTTCTGGAAACATCATCCCCACGACTTTCTTTGTCACATCGCTGGATGGATCTTGTTCCTTAGTCCTAGGACACAACTGGCTTACCCGCTACAATCCGTTGATTGACTGGGTATCAAGCAGTATTACGTTCCGAACTTCCAAACCTACCAAGACAGTTACTCCGAGCTCTCCCCCATCGTCTCCGGCACCACTGCCGTCGTCCAACATCCAACCATCTGATGTTTCGCCAGCACCTCAGTCACAGGCTCCCACTCCTCCGTTACCATCTATCGAGTTCGTCAGCCATTCCGCATTCACGAAGGCTTGTTGACTTGAAGGATCAGTATCCTTCAGCCTAACCATCCCTTCCGAGGAAAGCCGCTTGAGGGCTGCCTCATCCCACACCGATTCCATCGACCTCTCGGCCGTTCCGAAGGAGTATCATGAGTTCGCAGATGTGTTCAGCAAGAGCAAAGCCTCAACGCTGGCACTGCACTGTGAGCACGACCTAAAGATCGACCTTGAGGAAGGCACTTCCCCACCCTTGGGTACTATGTACTCTCTCTCTACTTCGGAACTCGAGGCCCTCCGGGCGTTCTTAGATGAACACCTGGCCTCCGGGTTCATTCGTCCCGCTACCTCCGCTCACGCAGCACCGGTCCTCTTCGTCCGCAAGAAGGATGGATCCCTCCGTCTCTGCATTGACTTCCGAGGGCTGAACAAGATCACCAAAAAGGATTGCTACCCACTCCCCCACATCTCCGACCTCCTTGATGCACCTAGCCGTGCCACGGTCTACACCAGACTCGACCTCCGGCATGCTTACCACCTGGTTCACATTGCAGCAGGCGACGAATGGAAGACCTCCTTCCGCACGCACTATGGTTCCTATGAGTGGCTTGTCATGCCATTCGGTCTCACAAATGCACCCGCGGCCTTCCAGTGATTCGTCAACACGATCTTTGCCGACCTCTTGGACGTTTCTGTGGTAGTCTACCTAGACGACATCCTTACCTACTCGGAAGACATGGCTTCACATCAGGAGCATGTCTGAGAAGTTCTTAGGAGACTCCGCAAACACGGCCTATACGCCAATCCAAAGAAATGCGAGTTTCATACGGACACTACGGAATATCTCGGATACTGCCTCTCTCCCTCCGGACTCACCATGTCCATCGAGAAGGTCAAAGCCATCCAAGATTGGCCCGAGCCCCGTAAAGTCAAGGATGTCCAATCCTTCCTTGGCTTCGCTAACTTCTATCGGCGTTTCATCCACCAATACTCCGACATTGTGGTCCCCTTGACATGCCTCATGCGTAAAGGAGCCCCCTGGCTATTCTCTGACGATTGTCGCTCTGCTTTCAACACCTTGAAAGAAGCCTTCACTTCTGCTCCTATCCTCACACATTGGCTACCCGATGCCCCCCTCATTGTAGAAACCGATGCCTCCGACTATGCAATCTCCGGAATCCTGTCCATCCGCTGCGATGACAGAGAGATTCGACCCATCGCTTTCCACTCTAGAACACTCTCGGCGCCGGAGCTCAATTATGACACCCATGACAAGGAACTGCTCGCCATTCATGATGCGTTCCGATCATGGCGTCATTACCTTGAAGGTTCAGGAACCCCAATCGACGTCGTCACCGACCACAAGAACCTCGAGTATTTTTCCACCACCAAACTCTTGACCCGGCGGCAAGCCCGCTGGTCGGGGTTCCTCTCCCAGTTCCACATGACTGTCCAATTCCGTCCCGGAAGACTCGGAGTAAAACTGGATGCATTGACTAGATGCTGGGACGTCTATCCCAAAGAAGGGGATATGGACTACGCTTGCATCAATCCGCAGAACTTCTGACCGGTCTTCACTTCAGAGCAGCTCACTGCGTCCTTACGAGCTACGTTCCTAGCTGCCACAGTAATCCGAGCAGCCATACTCGTCGACACAGAGGCTCTTCATCGAGACATTCTAGCCTCCCTCTCCTCCGACACCACAATCTCTTCTCATCTCGCTTCCCCCAACCTCCCCAATTCCTGCTGGTCCATTGATGCCGAAGGCCTGTTGAGGCTGGACAACCACATTTACGTTCTGGATTCTAACGACCTCCGTTGAAGGAGGAGAACAGAAATCCTATAAAAGGCTGTTCTTTCTTCTGATACTTATATGTTAGTATTGGTACTTTAACTCAACCACTGTAGCGTTTTGGTTGCTTTGTGTATTGATATTTGTATGTGTTACTAATTGTTTGTGTGTGTAGGTAACTCTCAGGGTTCAATTCACTTGTCTACCTGATTGTTCCACACGAAAATTGCGCTATAGACCTACTATTTTTAGTCGTTTCACCTCTGTCTTGTCACTTTTAACTCGGACCGTGTCAGGGACGCGTCTGGGGTCGAGAGGGCCCGGGGGTAATATCCGGCACTGAGGCCGTCGCAGGGTGTGGAGCGGGCGTGCGTACTGGCGGGCCCGATCCGGGACAGTGGTCCCTGGCCACTCAGACTGAAGTGGAGAATGTGTTATTATTATTAAAGGGGAAAACTATACTACTTACCTGAAGTGGAGAATGTGAGAAGAAGGTTACTTCTTCGGTTCCCACTTCAGGTACATTTATGTACATGCGGCTTGAGTCACATGACAGGTGCCATGTCATCCTCGGAGGCAGCCGCAGGCATCCGGGTGTCCCCATGGGGATCCCGAGAGCGTCCGCTGCATGCGTGCGTGCTGGGCACAGTGGGAAGCCATCCGGGGTGTGTGGGCCGGACGGGTCAATAGTACATCGATACAAAGGAAGGTGGTCTGTGTAGATAGAAAGAAATAAACAGGAGGAGGAAGATGAGAAGAATGAAATAGAGAAAGGGGGAAGAAGAGGGAAAAGAAAGGGGAGGAGAGGGAGGAAGGAGGGGGGAGGGGGATAGACAGCGGGGAGCGGGTGTGGTGTGGCCGGGTGGGCCCGGGTGGGCCCGGGTCAGGCGGGTGTGCCCTGACATCACCCCCTCCTTAAGCCGCTTCGCCTCGAAGCGGCCAGGGGGTTCGTTCTCTCCCTTCCTGGGGCGTGGGGGTGTGTTTGGTGGAACTCCTCGATCCGGTCAGGGGCATGGATTAGTTGGTCTCGGGGGAGCCATTCATTCTCTGAGTTCGGCCAACCCGTGAACTTTACTAAATACCAGAGCTTCCGGCGTAACCACTTAGAGTCCAGTATTTTTTCCACTTCATATTCCTCCTCTCCATCTACGAGTTCTGGGCCCGGGCGGGGGTCAGGGGGTCGTTCTGCGATCTCGTCCGGGCGGTAGGGTCTTACGTTCGTCACAGATACGACTGGGTGAATTCCCTTTTGCCGTGCGGTGAGCTGGAGCTTGACGGCAGCCGGGGAGACGACCTTGACAACTTTGAAGGGGCCTAGCCACTTATGGTCTAGCTTCTTGGTCGGGTGGTCAGTCGTATAGTTTTGGGCGCTGAGCCAGACTCGGTCACCCTCCTGGTACTTGGGGGCTGTCTCTCGACCTCGGTCGTAGTAGCGGGCCATCTCGTCTGCTGCATGCTCCAGGGCCGCCTTCGCCTCTTCCTGCATCTTCATCATCCTGGACGAGAAGGCGTCGGCAGCTTCTACCTCGGACGTACGTGTGGGCTCCGTCCCCATCCTGGGGTGCTGCCCAGTGTCGAGCTCGAAGGGGGTTCGACGGGTGGACAAGTGGACACGGTTGTTGTAGGCAAATTCTGCCAGTGGGAGCCAGTCCGCCCAGTCGTCCTGGCGGTGGTTGACGAACACCTGAAGGTAGGCCTCGATTTCCTGGTTAACCCGCTCTGTCTGTCCGTCAGTCTGGGGGTGGTAGGGCGTTGAGGGGGTTAGCTTGACCCCCAGGAGATCTGCAAGTTCTTTCGAGAAGCGCGAGACGAAGGCGCTCCCTCTGTCGCTAAGAATCTCTTCTGGGAGCCCGTGGTGCTTCCAGACGTGCTCTAGGAAGAGCCAGGCGATACCAGCCGAGTCCACAGATGTCACGGTGGGGATCGCGTGGATGCGTTTGGACAGACGGTCCACTACAACTAGGATGGCGTTATAACCTTTCGACTCTGGGAGCTCTCCCACCATGTCTACCGAGATCACCTGCCAACGGTGGGTGGGAACTTTATTTGGGGTGAGCTTCCCAACCTTCCATGCGGGGAAGGGTTTGACGCGGTTACAGGTGTCGCATCCACGTACATATCGCCCGACATATTCTGCCATCCGAGGCCACCAGTAGTCGCGGGAGACGAGCTCTAGGGTTTTCCATCGCCCTGGATGTCCCGTCACCCACGCGTTGTGGTGTAGCCGTACCAGATCGTGGCGGAGTTGTGGGTCTTTTGGAACGTACACCCTGCCTCAGTAGAGGACCAACTCTCCCTGTCTCTCCCACTCGTCTGACCTCAACGTTCCTTCTCCCAGTTCCCTCATGGCCTTTACCACCTGTTCGTCATGATCTCTCGCTCCTCGTACCCTCTCTAGGATATCCGCCTCCTCACCCTCCACTGAGACTGCTTCCGTCACACGGGCCTCGAACCAGGCCGGTTGGAGGAGGGTCAGCCCCTCATTGTCGTCCCTTCCCTTCGGGTGGTCAGTGCGGCGAGAGAGTGCGTCTGGTTTCCCCATGAGCTTCCCTGGGCGGTGGACGAGGGTGAAATGGAAGCGGGAGAGGAAAAGGGACCACCTGGCCTGACATCGATTTAACCTCTGGGCCGTCCAGAAGTAGCCCAGGTTACGGTGGTCGGTGTAGATCTCGACTTTCTCCTCAGCACCTTCCACGAAGTGTCGCCATTCCTCGAGGGCTCGGACGATTGCAAGCATCTCTTTATCGTACACTTCGTAGTTGCGCTCTACATCCGTGAAACTTTTGGACATGAATGCTACCGGGTGGAACTCTCCATCCGGTTGGAGCTGGGAGAGGACCGCGCCGGTTGCAAAGTTGGATGCGTCGCACTTGAGCCTGAAGCGGCCGTGGTCGGTAGGGAAAGAGAGGACAGGGGCTGTGGTGACGGCTTCCTTGAGGGCACGGAAGGCATCGTCTTCATCCGGGCCCCAGTTCCAGGTTTGGGTCTTCTGGGTCAGCCTGTGAAGGGGGCGGGCCTTCTCAGAGAAGTCTCTGATGAACCGGCGATAGAAGTTTACGAATCCTAGGAAGGATTGTACTTCTTTCACCTTGGTTGGGGGGGGCCAGTCGAGGACACCCTGGATCTTCACCGGGTCCATCGCGACGTTACCCTCCGAGATAACGAGGCCCAGGTACTCGATCCGGGTTCGCTCAAACTTACACTTCTCTGGCTTGAGGAAGAGCCTCCTTCTCCTCAGCGTCTCTAGGACTTCTCGGACGACCCTTCGGTGTTCCTCCAGGGTGGCCGTGAAGATCAAGATGTCGTCCATGTAACAGATGACAACCTCCCGGTCGATGAAATCCCTCAGGATGTCGTTCATCATGGTCTGGAAGGTTGCCGGGGAGTTACACAGGCCGAAGAACATCACCATGGGCTCGCACAGCCCCTGGTTGGTCGCGAATGCCGCCTTCCACTCGTCTCCAT
Source organism: Cantharellus anzutake (assembly GCF_015039405.1). Classification (NCBI taxonomy): domain Eukaryota; kingdom Fungi; phylum Basidiomycota; class Agaricomycetes; order Cantharellales; family Hydnaceae; genus Cantharellus; species Cantharellus anzutake. Next base: position 133,166 of record NW_024067097.1, read on the forward strand.
CCTTGATCCGGACGTTGTTAAACCCCCAGTGTAGGTCCAAGGCTGAGAAGTATTTGGCGTTGCGGTGTAGGAGAAATAATATTCAAAGAATAAAACAATGATCCACCAGAATAGTCAACGAACAGGTGACAAGTTCAGACGTTTAACAGATCTCATGATCTTTATGAGACTGGACAGACATTAGAAGATCATTATAAAATATCTACACCCATGTAGTATGAGATTTAATCTACTACAATCATGCCTAGAACTTGACATAGGTGTAATATTCAAAGAATATATCCCTACAACAGGAAAATAGCACATAGACGGCAGAATAAGAAGGAACATTGGGAAAGAAATGTAAATATCTCGGGAACCAGTAAACTTTTGACTGTAATCTTTTTACCATCTGGAAGGACTGTTTCTTAACTTTATCCACGGTTTTGTTTCATTCTAAAAGCTTCAAAACTGACGGAGATATCGCTCAAACGGCGAAACACCTTATAATTCATATATATTTATTTGCTAATTCTTACAAAAGGTAATGTGACTCAAGGGAAATATATTGGCGCCCGGAAGTCTGGCGGACCGAATACCATATGATAGAGTATTCCCCGGCGCGGGCGGACAGTTTTTGATCGCATCAGAAGAGGAGAAAATGCTAAAAAACCGGATCTTGTATATTTTCCCATGATTCATCAAAACTTTTTGATTTTAAGCCCAAATAAATCGGAACAAAGGAATGATTGATGATCTGGATCTCGGATCATAAGCATGAAGTGATTCAGAAGTCCGCGGATCAGTTAATTAATTGGGAAGGCTCTAGAACATTAGTAATGATGTGGCTTCACAAAAAGGGGTCAATTAGAGAACAGTCTAGAAAGTTCCTTTATAGCCGAGTCATTTCTAAAGATAACCGTTCGTAATTAAGGCGGTGTAGAGCATAGCTTCAGCGCTACAAGATCCCGCTGAGATCGGCCCAAAAGACAAAGAAATGAATTACTTATTGCTGAGTCATGTCCTAAGTCCATTATTAAGCTTACACAGCCCAACCCCCTATATCATTCTAGAACTATCTATAATACAAATGTAGCACATGTAACTAGTGCGAGGCGTGGGAGTAGAGAGGCCTCTGAAAAGCATAAAAGGCCACCGCTTCTGCCCCCTCTCAAACCTCAGGTAGAAATAAAAGTTTAATTCTCCTCACCAGTGGTTGGTTCGTTTGCTCCAAAAGATAAAAGCAAATATTAGTTGTTAGCTAATATAAAACTAACACGTCACTCTAAGCGTGAGTTAGGGTCAGTTAGACACAGCTGAACAAAAGTGTCATAGTGAGAATTAGTGAGAATTTGGTGGAGGGACTTCTTAATTGAATAATCTCTCAGCAATACTTGGTTATCACACCACAGGAGAAAAGTGAGCGATCCTGAACCTGCTAGATAACTAGCACGCACTCTAAGCGATAGAAAGAGCAGTTTGGTCACTCCTGTATTGAGTAACATTTATTGCGGAATTATTTTATTAGCAGTTTTCCTTCAGTAAATTATCAGGAAAATCACATCCTACTGAAAAGTGGTAAATATAGGTGTAATATTGACTAGAAATCATAGTAAAGTCAATATAGAATTTTATCCGTAGACGATCTATACATCAGGTGAGATCGTTGGGGGGTGTTTATTGTTGTTTAGACAGTGAACAATCATATATTTGGCAACCAAAACACGGTCAGTACGCAAATCAGCACAAACTCTAATATCGTTATTGGACGTAGGAAACTGGTTACATAAGGTGATCCAGCTCCGCTCCTTCAGCGGAGGCGGGCGAGGACGTCTGAGATGAGGGGGAGCGGGTACGAGTTCTTCACCGTAATCTCGTTCAGCTTCCTGTAGTCCTGGACCAGGCGTAGGGACCCGTCCTTCTTCTTGACGAAGAAGACTGGTGCTCCCATGGGGGATTTGGACGGCCATATGCGCCCGTTCTGTAGGTTCTCGCGTAGGAACTCGTCCAGTTCTTTCTGTTCCGGGCGCGAGAGTGGGAAGGTCTTCCCCCTGGGCAGTTTGGCATCCGGTACCAGGTCTATAGCGTGGTCCCAGGGCTTCCGGGGGGCAATTGGTCAAAGGCTTCTTTGGAGAACACATCCCGGAAGTCCTGGTAGTGCTCTGGTACTAGCGTCTCAAACGACGCAGGCTCAGCCTCCGGGTCGCGGGCCTCTTGGGCCATCCGCTGCGAGGGGGTCGTGGTGGCTCTCAGGTCATGGCCCCAGCTTGGGGGAATGATAGCAGCGTAGATCCCATCCCCAGGCTCCAGTACCGGGTCCTGGTCATCTTGTATTTGCGGTTGTCTGCAGGAGGACGGGCAGCGGGACATGACGACTCTCTGTCGTACCCAGTCCACTTCTGGGTTGTGGTGCAGCAACCACGAGTGTCCTATGATGAGGGACTGGCGCCCGAGATTTGCAACCGCGAAGCGTGCCCGCTCTGTGTGTCGCCCGAAGGTCAGGAGGGCTTCTAGCTCTTCTGTTATAGCTCCATTTTCGTTCGGGGTTCCATCGACATTACGGACGGGAATGGGTTGGGGAAGGGGGGTTGTCTCTAGGTTGTGCTTTCGGACGAACTCAGGGCTTACGAAGTTCCCGGTGGCTCCTGAGTCCAGGAGGGCTGATACAGATACCGACGCGAGGGAGGTTAGGGCGGTCAGTTTCACTGTGAGGTTAAGGGATCTGGGGGACTGCTTGGAAAGGACGTAAATGGCGGGGGGGGAGACTGCTACCTCGGGCGTTGCTGCCCTTGGGGTCTTCTCGTTCTCACGGGTGGAGGATGCGTTTCTCCTCTTTTTCTTCGCGATGACTCGGTGAAACTTTGGCATTGGCGTTGGCTTACACATGCTGCGGTATTTACACGAGCTATCTTCTACGGGTGGCCGGGACGCATCCCTTACCGGTCGCCTGCCTGAAAATCCCTCTGAGGTTCTTCCTCTGGTTCCCCCTCCACCGTCTCTGTCCCTTCGGTCAACTGCCTCTTCAGCCCTTCCATCAATGTCCTCAGGTCTTCCGGGTGGAGACGTCGTACTCGGCTGACCCTGGGGTGTGGGCATTCTCGCGCAAGATGACCCGGGGTGTTACAGTTGTAGCACCGTCTCTGGTCAGTCCTCGACCTGTCGAGATCCATCGGCTGGGGGCCCGTCCCTGGTGTAGGACGGGCTGCTGGGGTGGGGGGCGGAGGTGCTGGAGCAGGTCGTGGGGGGGTCTGCGCGGGTCGGGTCTGGGATGGGGTCGCAGTCAGCAGAGGTCGAGCTGGCGGGAATGGGGGTCTAGGTGGGGGTGCACGTGGTTGGGTGGCTTGGAAACGTCGCCACTGGTTGTCCAGAAGCGTGGCTTCGCGCTTCCACTCAGTCCAAGTGGTGGGCATGGGGCGGAGGCGGTATATACTCTCCCTGAGCCGCGAGTTAATCGCTTGCTCAAACCAGTCGACCAGCCCAACATCGCCTAGCCTCGAGGCGGGTCCCAATATCTCGAACTCCTGGATGACCTTATCCACGGAGTCAGTCCCTTGGCGGATGACTGCCAACTTCTGCTGAGCTGTGGCCTCCCGGTTCAGGTCTTGAAACATGGCGTCGAGTTCCGTGTTGAACTCGTCCATGGTTATGGTGGGGGAGGTGGCTGTCAACAGGGTGATCGTCCGTTGTGTCGCCCATGCCCCTGCGGGTCCTCCCTTCATGTAGGAGAGGACGAAGAGGATCTGGGATAGTTCGGTAGGGAACTCGGCTGCGCGGACATGGAAGTAGATCCCGCACTCGGCTTTGAAACGATCGAGGTCTTCACTGGCTCCCGAGAAGGGAGTGGGGGCAGTGACCTTCGGTGGTTTGGGTCTGGGCGCGAGTGTGGGTACGGGCGCGGGTGCAGGGGCGGGTGCGGGTGCAGGTGCGGGTGGGGGGTGGTTGCGGGTTTGGCTCTCCACAATGGCTTGGAGCTCCTGGAAGCGGGCCAGCAGGTCGTCATACTGTTCTTCTGACACCATGGCTGGGGAGATGGGGGAGGCGGGGAAATAAGGTTAAAACCTTCTTCTGCTGTCAGGGACGCGTCCGGGGTCGAGAGGGCCTGGGGGTAATATCCGGCACTGAGGCTGTCGCGGGGTGTGGAGCGGGCGTGTGTACTGGCGGGCCCGATCCGGGACAGTGGTCCCTGGCCACTCAGACTGAAGTGGAGAATGTGTTATTATTATTAAAGGGGTAAACTATACTACTTACCTGAAGTGGAGAATGTGAGAAGAAGGTTACTTCTTCGGTTCCCACTTCAGGTACATTTATGTACATGTGGCTTGAGTCACATGACAGGTGCCACGTCATCCTCGGAGGCAGCTGCAGGCATCCGGGTGTCCCCGTTGTAGGAGAAATAACGGCCACACTATGGAAACCCATTATGAAAATATGCCAGATAAATCACAAAAACCTCATACGACAAGTAGATATGAGAACATAGAAGGACCTGAATTTTTACGAATTTTACGAATTTTTACGAATTATTACGACTATACACGATAAATCGAAAGAAAGAAAAATAACAAAAATACTTCAAGCTTACCATCAACGAGACGGAATTCTCGGGGGAATTTATAGCAAATATTAAACCAAGAATTAGGACAATCGACCAAGATTTGACTATAAAAATAATCAAAACGACGGAGATATGACTAAAACTCCTGCAAAACGAGGACAATGTCTAAAAAGCAAGCGCGAAGATTAACTAGTAACGACCGAGACAAGCTTGATAGCCCATTAGAAAGGAAAGGATCTACTCTTAATCCTCCCAAATTTCCATAATAAAAGGATCATGCGTTAATGAGAAATCCAATAACGGGAATAGCGACATCAAAAGTCCGAGCTCAGGGACAAGACGATGATTGCGTAGGATCCATAATTAAAACATACAACGAAATTTACACGGAAAATATGAAAAATAGGAAACTATAGTTATGCAAATTCTCAGCCCAAACGGTCCAGCCGTTGTGAAGTTATACCCATGGCGGGAATATAGGAATCCGCATCATGTGTAATGACACGTGAGGGTGGCGATGCGCAGGGAACCGGCCGTCGGAACCGAGATCCGCACTTCGGCAGATCGCGAAGACCAATTTCCGTCCAAATAAGGAAGAGCCCGGTCAAAACAAAGCACGAAAGGTGCAAAACAACCTTAGATCATGAGGGAAAAATCTGAAATAAATCACAGAAGCCCATATGAAAGAAATAAACACCCGCGCATATCATAAATCCCGAACAACTAAACGAAAACGGCTCCCGCATACGAACAACTATGGGAACGACGCACGTGATTACCGAATGTGCGCGCGAAACTTTGCTAACTCAACGAATACAGGGAAATAGGACACAACCTTAGTACCATTGGAAAGGTGGGAATAAATGAAAATTTATGATACCAAGAACGTGAGAAAACATCCAGAAATGAATGAGATACAAGGACATGAAGTTAGAAACCTGAAAACACGCGGGAAGACAGCTTCAAGAGGTCTAGAGCCCTAAATAAAATACATAAAAATATGATATCTTCGAGGACGGCCTACTATAACAACGAACAATACATATGGAGGATTAGGATGTGATAATACAAAAGGGAATCAGGAAATATGAACGAAATTCACGAAAACTACTAAACTACGACGGACCATGGCGGGAATTTTAGGGAACGAAGTTCTAATGAAGTAGAGAGCTATAACACATTCGTTTGAGTAATTCTTGATTACTAGCAACTTTTTCTTTCAGTTTTAAACCTGAATAATTCACTCATTTATCATTTCAGTCTCATTTTAACTAAAATGTCACTAAATAAAATTGGAATAAATCAGCTGAAGGTCTCAGCACAGTCGCACGCATAGTAATGCGAGGTTTGAATTCAGTATGACCGAGTCATAGCGAACTTAATGGGAAATATGGGGAATTTGAAATAGGGAACTGCGGCAAATGCGGCGCAGACAAATTCTAATTAACCATTAAAATAGCTTAGGCGAGGAAGGACAATAAGGATTCCAGGCGCAGTCTGACCGCAGTAGACCGCAGTTCAGCGCAGCAAAGCGCAGCGGAACTATAGCGTGAAAATTTCACTTTTTATTCAGTTTGAGAAAAATACACTGTAAATAAATCCTGTAAATAGAAGGTAGAGCGTGAAAAAGGAAGGCGACCCAAGGAGTATAAAAGGGAGACCCTTTCTGCGACCTTTCGCCCCCCTCAGAGAAGTAAGAAAATAGAGTATTATTTTTCTCAAGCATTTCTGGTTGTCACTCCAGTGCGAAAAAGTGATATACAGTTAAGATTGCCACTGTAGTAAAAGGCAGCAATTAAGGAGAGAAGTAAGAAAATAGAGTATTATTTTTCTCAAGCATTTCTGGTTGTCACTCCAGTGCGAAAAAGTGATATACAGTTAAGATTGCCACTGTAGAAAAAGGCAGCAATTAAGGAGAGAAATATTAAGTAGATATTTCAACAGGAGAGCTGGTTAACACTCCAGATTTCAAAGTGTAAACACAAAACAGTTACTTTGCTACTGTTAAAACAAGCAATAAAATAAGACAAAAATAGAACAAACTCAAGGGACGCTCCAGACACCATCCAAATTCATTAACTGAATAGAATCTTTGAAACTTCACCAAGTAGAAGATTAAATTCAAGTTTAAATCCAAATTAAACAACGCTACACAGAATTACACCTAGACAAATTAATAAATTTCAATAAAGAAACAGCTCCGCAGGGCTCGGTTTATCTGTAAGTCAATTCCCAGGAACTTTAAAACTAACCCATAAAAATAGAATTAGCCAAAACACTCGGATTGGTACTATATTTACAATAAACAACACTAGTACACTTCCCCATCCTAACTAAAGAACCAGGGAACAGCTTGGTGGTGGTCTCGTTTGAACCTCCCAACTGACCTTCCTTCGTTCTCTCCTTCACCGTGGGGGATCCCAAGAGTGTCCGCTGCATGCGCGCGTGCTGGGCACAGCGGGAAGCCATCCGGGGTGTGTGGGCCGGACGGGTCAATAGTACATCGATACAAAGGAAGGTGGTCCGTGTAGATAGAAAGAAATAAACAGGAGGAGGAAGATGAGAAGAATGAAATAGAGAAAGGGGGGAAGAAGAGGGAAAAGAAAGGGGAGGAGAGGGAGGAAGGAGGGGGGAGGGGGATAGACAGCGGGGAGCGGGTGTGGTGTGGCCGGGTGGGCCCGGGTGGGCCCAGGTCAGGCGGGTGTGCCCTGACAGAGCGACTCCAACCGACTTGACTCAACGTCACTATTTCTTAACTTCTTCTTAACTTTTTACTGAGGGTTGATCACTTTTACTCAGATGTGATCTGAACTGCACACTTATACTAATAAAACTTAATTTTTATTAGGACGCCTTATGACCTATGAGCCAGAGCATGTAGGGGAGAGGAGTAAAGAAGGAAGAGGGGTCAGACCAGAAAATGCGGTCTTTTATACCTTTCCTAAGGGCTCTGTTTTCACATGGTCACTTTACTATTTACATTGCTGAGTAATCTTATATTGAGTTTAGCAATCCTCTTATGTAAGCGATCAGCATCCCATTCTGCTTCTAGAACTTTCTGGAAGTTTTGGTGTGGGAATTAGCCAATTGCATTGCCTAACACCCATCATGACCTTGTTTACCCTTGTTTACTCACTTTATTCTAAGTCACATGTCATGGGGTTATTTGTTAGCTTAAGAGTGTAGCTTTCCGTCGGTATAAACAACAGTAAACTACGAGGATTATTTATGAAGATATGAATTTTTCAAGATTTAATTTTGAGGTTCTCCAGATTGCTTTGGCATTAGCTCATCCATTTTCCTACGATTAATTCTGGATAAATTATGCCTTGTTCCTGGACTCAAACTCTTTAGTTTCGCATTTCTAGCTCATACGTTTTAACCACAAACTCAGGATGTTTGAGCCAGTCTTCTCTGCAAGTGTGTTTTAATCTTGTTAAATTCGTTTCTCCCTCAATTCTTCAGATTTTAACATGAAATCTTTTCGAACACAGACCTATACTTCAACTCTTTAAGACCGACAAATATTTATATTTTTCCCTATTTTCCTCGTATAAATATTTCCAATTCTTTCATCTTTTCCTCGTACCCGACCATTTTTCATTATGTGAATTCCTTGATTTTCTTCCGATTTCTCTTTGTCATTCGTTTCGTACGTTCGTAAAACTATTTTCCCACATTGCCACGAATTTCTAATATTTTATTTGATACAGGAAACCTTGTTTTTGTTTTCATGTGAGTTTATTTGCTGTTTTTCTTCATTTTCTGAACCATCTTTTAATCCCTAGACTTGAAAGTTCGCGTAGATACTCAATCCATCGACTCTGTTCTTCAGTATTTTTCCGATATTTTATTTCAATTCATTTTGTTGAGTTATGATTTTATTCCTATTTTTATTTCTGGTCCGTGGAGGTTGTATGATTTTTATCCAATTTTCTGTGATGGTTTCTGGTTGTTTTAGTGTTGTAACTTTTATATTCCTACACCGTCTCCGCGTTTTGCGAGACAAACATGACCACCAACTTTCTGGACACTTCGGTCAAAACTGGACTCTGGATCTAGTACGTCGTGAGTATACCTGGCCGGGCATCCGTAACTTCGTCAAGAGTTACGTATCCTCCTGCACTTCTTGTGCCTGTGCCAAAGTCCCCTGTCATAAGCCTTACGGCTTACTCAAACAACTCCCCATCCCCGAACGTCCTTGGAACTCCATCTCCATGGATTTCATCGAACAGCTACCCTCCTCTTCCAGATTCACTTCCATCTTGGTCATCATGGACCGCCTGTCCAAACAGTGCATTTTCATCCCTACCCATGACACCATCACCTCTCCGGAACTGGCCAAGCTCTTCCTCCTCCATGTGTTCTCCAAGCATGGAGTTCCTTCCCACGTCACCTCCGACAGGGGTCCGGAGTTTGTCTCTCATTTTTTCCGTTCACTTGGTAAGGCCCTCGACATCCGCCTCCACTTCACCTCCAGTTATCACCTGGAAGGAGACGGTCAGACCGAACGGATGAACCAGACGCTCGAGCAGTACCTGCGTATCTACAGTAACTACCAGCAGGACAATTGGTCCGAACTCCTGCCTCTCACGGAGTTCGCATACAACAACGCTCTGAATGCCACCACAGGCGTCTCCCCGTTCTTCGCCAACAAAGGCTACCATCCGAACATCACTGTTCACCCGGAGCGAGACCTGACATCAGTACGTGCCCAAGAGTACTCCGTAGATCTCGACTCCCTCCACCACTTCCTTCACGAGGAAATGCATCTCACTCAGATCCGTTATCAGGGCCTGGCGGACTCCTGTCGGAGTCCTGCCCCAGCTTTCGAAGTAGGAACCTCGGTCTATGTAAAGGCCAAGTATTTCCGCTCCACCCGACCTTCCAAAAAGCTCTCCGAGAAAAACCTCGGCCCATTCAAGATCATTGCCCACGTTGGAACTCACTCCCTCACTCTCTGCCTGCCGGAAAACATGCGAGCCATTCACCCGGTATTCCATGTCTCGCAGATCAAACCCTCCATCCCGAACATCATTCCGAACCGCCACCAGCCACCTCCGCCTCCCATAGAAATCAAAGGTGAGATGGAGTTCGAGATCGAGGAGATCCTCGACTCCAAGATCAACCGACATAGACGCAACAAGTTGCTCCACTTGGTCAAGTGGCTAGGCTATGAAGGGACCGATGAGGAGACACAATGGCTCCTTGCCGGCGAACTTGATCACGCCTCCGACCTCGTCGAAGCGTTCCACTCTCGGTACCCAGCGAAGCCTGGACCCGAAGCCCCATAGGAACCCCAACTCCTCTCCCATTTCTCCTTTTTCCCTCCACTCCTCACTTCCGTTTTCATTTTCATTTTCTCATTTTTTCTTTCTGTAAGTACAGCTCCCCTCACCTTACTAATTCTGGGCCTTCAAGGGTTCAGGCCTAAGAAGGGGATACTGCCATATTGTCAGGGCACACACCCTGACTAGCCCGGACCCGGACCCGTGTCTGGACCCGCTTCCACCCGCCACGCTTCCCGCATGCTCCGGGCCCGGTTCCTACCCCTTCATGTGACTTCCGGGTATCCCTGGAAGTTTTGCTGATATTGTGGCCACTGTGGGAAGATGAGAAGTTAGCTTCCTTCTCATCTCCTTACCCACAGTAGGCAAGTGTATTCTACATTGCCTTTATCTATTCATCTCCTTACCCACAGTAGATTGTGTCCTGGATAGGGCTGGCCAGACCTGAGGCTGTGGGCCATAGGGGAGGGTCATGGGGACCCGGGAGTCGTCCCCTGACACATATCCACCCCCGGCCATCGACTTCCGGTCCCTCCGATCCCTCCGGTCTACCTCTGCTCCTCCTTCACTAACCTCGGAGCTCCCGTATTCTGCAATCCCCTCGGTACCCCTCAATGGTCACCACCCCCTCCTTTCAATTTATTACCTACGCCTCCCTAAGTACAGAGCCCCGAAGACTTCCGGACAGCTCCGACGTCCGCTAGCGCACTCCCACCTCCGTTGGGCAATACACTCGCCTGCCCTGCAGAGCCTACCTTCGGGCCTATCCCTCCTTTCCGTTTCTGGGTTATCACCTGCCTTTCCGTTAACCCCATAAACCCGACTCGTCGGTAATATTCAGTCAGCTAATGTTTAACCCCGTTAGCTCCGCTCCGCTTGGCTCCGTCATTTGCAGACCCATCTTCGCTGCAACTATATATACCCAACTTGTACATAGGTTACACTTCAGTAATAAAATCAACTAGAGTTTACCCCCCTTTCAGTTCTGGTTGCCAGTTAGTAAGTTAGGGCATGGATGTGTTACTTGGCACAGCGCTCTTGGCATAAGTCGCTGAGGCTGAAGCCCTCCACCACAGAGACTTTCCTTCGTCTCAACCTGGTCTCTGACATATATACAAAGTACATACAATAGTGTGGGAAAGTGGAAAGAGCAACTTAGCCTTTCCTCCCATACTGTTGCAAATAATAACTTCATACAAGTTACTTTTGTTGGCAGCCTGAGGAACTAGGCTAACCAGGGTTGGCACCTACACCAACCCCTTACACAGGAATACCCTTTGCTTGGCTTGCATGGCAGGATGTGTGGCAGGCCAAGGCCACGCTAGCTTGCTGAAAAACTTCCCTGCTTCCTATGTATGTGGCGGGCTCCCCACCCTTTCTGCCCATTCTATTGGCACGAATTTACCGGGAACTGTCGGACCAGGGGCTTTGGAATCAGCAGCCCTCTCTTCTCCCTACGCTGACAACTAGAATTACGTTGACTGCATCTTGGACACCACCAAGCATATTCTTGATAGGGACATTAGCGATCTTGGCATGCTTGACGGCAACGGGACCCTGGAGAATCCAGACCCATCGATGATCTTGATCGAAGATGGCTTCTATGTCTTCCGCTGCCCAAAGAGAGTCCTGAGAGCGGCAGAGTTCATACCCCGGTACACTCAAAAGAAAAGTGGGAGTACGCACCTTCTTGAACCAGACTTCGAATCCAGCATCGAGATCAGGAATGAGAGGCACTGGCTTCTGACCAGGCCGTTGGGCAATCGACAAGTATCCTTTAACTGCTCTTGAGATTCGGAATATATCTCAAAGAACGTCTTCAAGAAAACCTCAGGCTCACCAAGCGATGAATGACTTTGCAGAATCGATCTTTCGGCGTGCCATTGACTCCCGTGAATCGCTCCTCGACACGACGGAGCCAGTCTCCAAGGGGATTTCGAAGCGTAAGGTCGATCCACCTCTTCTGGTGCTCGATGTACATCAGACAAACGAGCCGAAGGACTGTCTCCTCATACGTCAGATCCCCAAGATCCCTCACGACCTCCCCATCTTTCTTCTGCGCAAACCAAGGCTTGTTGGAATCGCGATTAAGCTTCTCGATGACAGAATCCTCATTCCGCTTCAGCCACGCCGCACGCTTCTCCTTTGGCAACTTGAACACAGTATTATCAAACTCTTTCCAAAGCCGAACGGCACAAGTCGCAATTTTGTGAATCGGCTCCCCGAGCTCGGACTGCACAGTAAGGATGCCACCGGTCTCCTTCTGGTACGTCCCTTCCCGCCTTAACAATAAGCTCCTTAACGAATCGGATGTGTGCGCCTCTTTGGCTATCATAACCCACGAAGCGAAGAGAAAACCACCGAAAGGCATTGGCTGGACGCCACACCCTTCCACGGACCAATCACCAGTGATATACGGCCATGTACCCTCAGCGTCTCCGAAACCGGGAACCAGCGATAAGCGAAATGTTGTGTTGCTGACGAATGGCACCATATGATAGGCTGATGGAAGTCCTCACAGGGGTGGTGCCCACCTGCACGACCGCCAGTCCACTGCAAAATGACAAGGAAATGAGGACTTGAAGCAGCGACGCGAAGTGCATCGATGATTTCAGCAGCTTTCTCAGTGCTAGGAATACCCGCAGCAGCGCAGAGACCTCCAATGGGCAAGCCCTCGCGCTTCAGCTCTTGGCTTGGAATCCAAACTGGCGGGGGTTGATGTATAAAGAATTCAAAGTGATACCAACTCCATACATCCTGGTGGACGAGAAAGGAATAGAGAGGGTAGCAGGATTTCTGTCAGCGAGTGGAGCATACGAGAAAGAGAGAAGGACAGAATAACACCCCGAGATATGACACCGCTGGAAGGCGGAACCCATCCCATTTTCGAAACCGACACCTAAAAACGGTCAACCCAACACGACAACTCAAAAGTGGAGCAGCATTTGGGCAACGCCTTATCAGAGAGATTGAGGACACCCGAATCGGGCTTATTTCTTTATCTTCTCACCTTATTTTTGTGTATTTATCTCGACCCCTGCCCTTGGCGCTCTCACGAGCAGCCTACAGTTTGCAGGTTAAATATCCAGAATAAACAACAACAACAACAACCAACTCCATACATTGGACCTCGGCAACCTTAGCGTGAACAGCAGCAGCATTGTAATGACCTCCCCCAGCAAGTTCGACGTGGTAGCCTGCGCTAAGGATGGCAGAAACGAAGCCTGCCTTGGTAAGGCACTGTACACACAACACATAGATCCTAAATGAGCAAATGACGAACAATAAACGCTGTTGAACTGAAACTAACCTTGGACCTCCCTTTGGAATCTTTGTTGATAGAACGAAATTCAGTTCATGTCATCAACTGACCGCTTAGGAGGGTGTAGTAATACGACTTGAAGCAAGGGAGATACGAAGAATAAGGGACGGGAGGAATGTGGATTTGGCACCCAAGGTTATCTAGGTTGAGACAGTCGTAAGAGGTTGTGAGCGTAGTAACTTGCATAGTGCGATCGGCGACCCGTGAGAATCTGTGACCCGACTTTGCTGAGCATGAAAGGTGGGCTGCACATGGGTTTGGGGCAATACTATGTGGGAACGTGTGCTGAGGAAGTAATCGGCAGCAGCAGCAACTGATTTGCCCTATCACCTTCTTGAATCTTCACTATTGCGATCCTACAAAGGTTGCCAGCGAGAATATTAATTCAGATGGCAAACTACAGAGCATGCAAGTACACGCGTCGACATAAGAAAATATCTGACTTCACCATTTCGCATGTAATCGGACTTGGAAGCTGGTTAGACAAAAGGGGGCAAAAAAAATAAGACGGCACTAGCCAAATGGAAACAAACAAGGCTAATATAAGGATACAGCAACACTGTCGATCATAACATGTCAGAACGCACATACAAATCACCAAGGAAAAGGTAGAAGCTCTATGGACAGGTATAAACCTTGTCGTATCGAACAATGTAACGTCAGATTTTCGCTTCTGGACCGCTCCAATGCTTGTTTTTCCCAATCTCCCAACGCGGTATGCTCTGACTCTAAATCCAGCCGTGAGTGGTAAGCAAACTTGCCTCCTTAAAAACCTTCGCAATAGCATCGATCTGTACGTCCTTGCCATTACCACCACTCAGCGACAGCAGCTGATTTTTTCACCAAACCCTCGGACGTTGCTACCGTTTCTATTACGAGTCAGGATCAGAGTTTGGTGCAGAGATCGGACTCCGGTGGCGGAGAGGCCATGGCAGATGGGAAGCAGGGAGACACTGCTATGGCTTTCCGATGAACCGCTCCGTGTCGCGTGAGCTGATCTGGTCTTGCAAACCGTTTGCCACATCCCGCTTCGGAACAAACGTACGGTCTATCACCAGTATGCGTTCGAATCTAGAAACAAAAAAGAAAAACAACGCCATTCATTAGTAAACTTAGAAAAAAGAAGGAACTTGTAATGTCCTGCCTACAAGGGAGCGGAAGCAAAGAGCGGGGGAGAAAACAGAAAGAACACGGGAACGCACATGCTTTGCTAAGTTCGAGCTCTCCGTAAAACATTTCCCACAATGTGTACACTTGAACGGTTTATGTCCGTTATGCGTCCTCTTGTGAATCGTCAACGCACCAGCGATCGCAAAGGATTTACTGCATCCCGGTTCGTCACAGACGAAGGGACCTACAGCCATCCAGAACCCGATTCAACGAGGCGAGATTCCCGTCGACCATCAACATTAGGGTTTAGCGAAAGAGGGTAGAATTAATGAGCACAAGAAAAAAAACGCAGACAAAGGCAACTGAAAAGAGGGAAACGGTGGAAACTCACGCTCATTGGTGTGCCTCCTCTTATGCTGCTGCAGCGTAGCAGCCTCCGAAAAGCACTGGCCGCACCTTTCACACCTAAAAGGTCTGTACCCCGTATGCGTCTGAAGGTGTCGTAGAATCTTCTGTTTACTGCTGAGTGCACCTCCACTTCCACCGCTTCCACCTTGTCTACCGCTCACCTTCTTCTCACCCTTCCCACCTTCTCCACCTCCTTCATCGCCAAGAGAAGTAGAGTGAGCAGCAGAACCCGAATTGTTCCGGTCACATCCCCCCCAAAAGCACTCATAGATATTCTTGCCGGACCCCACATGCACCGACGTCAAATGCTCCGTAAGAAGTAAAGAACTGGAAAAGGCCTCTGAGCAGTCTTTCCATCGACATATGTGCTGGTGCTGTTGCTGTTGCTGTTGCGTTTGCGGGTCACTTTCTGATTGCCGAGATTCAGGTGGCAGTTGTGAGTGAGGGGATCGCGAAGAGTGAGACTCGGATTGATCGTGTGAGGAAGGTAGAGTGGGTAATAAGCTGATCTCGGACGAATACTTTGCTTCAAGATCCCCATCCACACTTGACAAAGATGGGGTAGAGGGAACTTCGGGTGATGTATACGAAAACGGAGGTGAGGACATTAAAGGAGGTGGTGAGGGTATTAACGGATGATGGAGCTGGGGAGGACGAGAATGAGGGCGGCTTCGGAAATGGCACGAGGATGAGTATGATGGAGCATGATGATGATGTGAAGTTGCCGCTGCAGGCGGGTCCGAAAGGTGATGGTGATGTTCTGCGTGCGTGGAGGAGTGCTTCTCGTCAACGGGATGTCTTTGAGCAGACACTGGATATGGGAAAGGTGCATTGGGTCGAGTCCAATTAACAATTTCTTCGCATGGGTGTTCGCGGTGGTAAAGGGCGCTAAGGGTGCTTGTGTTTGTGGTACTACCTGCGGCGTCGGCCGTGGAGAAAGAGGGATCAAAGGAAGCCATGGACGGAAGGGGGATATGCTTGCTGTGAACATGATGAGATAGTTCATGTACATTCATGAAGATCTGATTACAGTTCGTCCATTTACACTGACAGATCGTACCCCCTTGAGAACTCAGGGGATAGTCGCCTGAGACAAAATTGCACAGTGACCCTGGATTTACAGTGGCGCTAGGGTGACGAGTCCTGGATGATGCTGGCGCCATAGCCATGTGCGTATTTGTGGAAGAACTGGAAGGTAATAACGCATTGTCCAATTGAGCCATCGTTAGTTGCTCGACGGATGTAGCATTCCTGGGCGTGATCGTCCCATTGTCCAATGGATTTGGCGGCGAAGATAACGACCCCGAGGCTGAAAGATGTAAAGAAGGCAGAGAAGATAGCATCTCTGCGCTTTCTCCGATGCCGACACCAACACCACCAGATGTATTCCAACAGGGGTTCAACGCTTGAGGGAAAAGGTCATCGTGAGACGTCGAGCAGCAATCAAGCAGCTGTGCGTGTGTGGAAGACTGGCTATTACGAGTGGTAAGGTAAAACACGACGCACCATATCATCCGCCTGTGCGCAGGAAGGATCAAAACAAGCCCACCCCTCCCAATTAAAATTAAGATCGGGTAAATTCATAAGGGCATCACAATCGGAATCGGAACAGATGTTTTCCTGATTGCAATCATTATCACAGAGGAGGATGCAATTCTTGGTACAAGATTCAAGAGGGGGTTGCTGCGCTGCATTGCATATGAAGCAGGCATCCTCGCATGTGGCATCGCACGATGAAGAAGGCTGTTGAAGAGAGCAAGAGGAACAGTTCACAACGTCAGTGTCTGTATCGGTATTATTTTTGGTATTGTCGCCACTGGTAGTGAGATTGAAAGAGTGGGGATGGTGTGTGGAGGGTGGATCGGAACCCATGAAGATAGCTTCGTTTTTGGCCATTTGGTAAAATCTTCCTGCTGCTGGCTCAGGGCCTAAGACTTGGAAAGATGGGAAGGTTCAAGCTCACTTTAATGCTCAGGCTCCAAGTCAAGTTTGACTGTGACGGTACTCGTTCCCGAATGTAGCTTATGTAAGCGTCACCCACGTTGAATTCTCACATCGCACTGCCACCTTCAGCTCTCGAGACCCACAGTACGACGCCCCCAGCAAAGGACATGCTAAAACCTATAATTCCACTCGTTGGACTGTTGAGCAAAGCATGCCTGTATGTCAACAAAGTGCAGGTTAGCGGTTTGGACGTTCTTCAACGCGCTCTGAAAGAAAGTAATGGGCGGGGAAAGGGTGTCTTAACTAGTAAGCATCCCCTTCTATTCCACTATAGGCTGATAACCTGCCTAGCCTCCCCTCCATGGTTAGACAAGATCTCACTGACCCTCTCTTTTTACTAAGTCTCTAATCACATTTCAGTGTTCGTTTGATACCCTTCCATTCAAGTCTTGACACTTTATGCGTCATGTAGGGTAGACGAACCATTTGTATGGGGGTGCCTCCCGATCTCTCAATATTTCCGGCCTCGTGATATGCGGTGGACACTTGGCGCTTCTGATATCATGTTCACGAATCCGTACGAACATTCTAGTCATCACCGATGGATGGTCACCGCAGTACTGAATCTTTGCGCTTAATAGGATATTCTCTTCCTTCTTCCGTGCTGGGCAGGTTATCGAGACCTTTCGAGGGAGAGGCATATACCAGCCGGCCGTTAATGATGCAGTAAGAAAACTCGATGATGGAGCCTGGATACATCTCTTTCCCGAAGGATATGTCAACCAGGCTGGAGGCCTGCTAAGGTTTCGATGGGGCGTGTGAGTTATCCCTTTCGGCCTAGAAGTCTATCCCTGAAACTGACCTGACCTTAGTGGGAGAATCATCATGAACACTCGCGCATTCCCTACGATAATACCTATGTGGCTTTCAGGTATCAATGAAGCATTCTAGGGGAGTTGAGTTTTTACGATTAGCTGACCGGTTTGAAATACAGGATTTGACAAACTGATGCCCGAATCCCGCTCCTTTCCTAAATTCATACCCCGCCTAAGTCCTAAACACGAAGTGTCTATCACTTTCGGAAACCCTATAGATTTTAAAGCGTCATATTCCCCACTTGGACCGTTAACGCAGAAAGCAGCACAGTTAATGGAGCTTGGCGAAAGGTTAGAGACCCATCGCCGTCGGCGGAGATCCGACACCATTATGTATTCGCAGTCACCAAAACCGCTCTTTACCCAACGGCCTTTATACCCTCTCTCGGATCACCTGTTCCCTTCGAGGCGCCATCAACTGCTTGAGAAACGCATCCAAAGTGAAACTGGATTGGCCGAATCCCTGGATTACGGAATATCATCAGAAGCAGAGGTAGTCCAGTTGAGAAAGGATGTGACGGCGCACCTTCAAGAGTGTGTACATGCCCTTGGCAAGCTGGTGGGGAAGTAGGTTCAGAGGTGTGTTCGCATGTCCACCCGTGGATTCCGTGATACTTGCAAATTTGCATTGGGCGCACCTTGCTTGATTAGAAATCATTATACTATCTACATGGAGCGCACGCATGGTTCGTTGTGACCATTGTGAGATCCTTGGGTGCGGGTCTAAATAATAGCTCTATGTGCAAATGCAAACTGGGTGGTTGGGGCTCTGTTAAGTTTCGACATTCTGGTGCATTTGGTGTGCGAATTAGTAGCGTCGCATTTGGTGTATGAGTTCTGCTCACATTGCGGAGAGCTGTTGCACCTTACCCGGAACGAGTAATCATGTTGGAAGACAGGCCGATAGTTCATCGAACTAAGACATCAGTACCAGATGTCTTCATGCATGCAGGATTTGGCACGCAATGAATGCGTATTCTCCCGTTACTCCGTAGCGGGTCGTGCAAATGTTCAATCCATAAATGAATTTCACCGTTCAAAAGGTCTTGTTTTATCCTACGGTGAAGAACCCTACTTCGATGAATCCACGTTGCGCAGTAGTTTGCGAATGACGATTCAAAATCCCATGGATACGTACAATTCTCGGCGGGGCAGTGGCTTTGTCATCTAGCAAGAGCAAGGTGGTCGCTCCTTGATGGGCTGATTTATCGTGGATGGTAACTTTCTGCGGGTCAGAATCCCTCTAGAGCTTCTGGCTGGAATGCAACGCAAACGGGGAACGGGGTTTTGGAGTCCCTGATTCTGCCTGGGCTGCGTAACCATTTATATAGAGTGGCCTGCCACCCTTTTCCTGCTTGTGTGATCAAGGTTTTGGGATCGCATTACTGTATCGGCTGGTACTGAAAACGCTAAGCCTCGTCTCTACACCTGCATCATAATACCCGAAATGCTAGAGGGCTTTTCGGATTTGATTGCAAAGTTCTTGGAGCTTGTCGTCTCCGCCCGTAGGATGATCAGAAGCTATTAGGTATTCCAAACGTCACCAATCACAACGTTAAGGTGGCGTGGTCCTTGATCTACATTGTCGCAATATGAGAATAGGAGCCGAGGAAAGAGCATGGACATAGACGGTCAGGGCTTTCATCCCATCCTGGATTGTTCTTTACGGGCAGGAAGAAGGCATCAGGATCATCATCCTCCACATCCTTGTATGTCAGTCAACCGCCGTACCAAACTTCTCCGTTGCAAACGAGGAACGCATTTTTTCTGATGGGGCGGCGATCGATCATCGAGTTCCAGATCCCTGGCCTTGGGGTCGAGTGAAATTAGTGGAGGCCCTTCCTGCTGTGGAATAAACTCCGATGTGTTCATAAATGTTACCGCGTGTTGAGCGGGAAGCCTAAAAAAGGGTACTACTTCAGCTAGGATTTATCAGAGTTGTGCCCTAGACACTAGTTTCTTCCGGAATCAGAAGAACGGCTGGATAATGCCGGTGCTGATAACTCAAACATTGAAACATGGTAGACGAAACCGAGCGACTGGCTCCCCCGGATCCGTCGGCCAGCCCTCATCGTGAGTGCTGACATATAGACATCTTAAGAGAGAGCCCCAAGGGACGATGAATAAGAATCGGACTGAGCAGTGAGATCCGAGAAACTGAATAGATGGGTGGCCAAAACTCATTAAAGTGCCTAGCTTCATCACCTCTCGGACTGTAAGCTCAAAGGAAAAGAGCGATGGGAAAATCCGCCGAAGACTAGAAGGTGATCCGAGGGATGATCATACAGTGATAACGAATGGAGTGAATGGAAGGCTGAACCGATAAAGAGATGCGAACATGCAGTTCAGGCTGGTGCCAGTACACATTCCATGACGAGAGAAAGATCGCTAATCTTGCTTGATTATTACGTAGAGGTCATGATGTAATATAATTTAGGTCCTCAATAGAGGTTCGGATGATTATGTGTGGAGCGGCTACTCCTCTCAGCCCGTAAGAACGTTGAGCCATTCAATGTCTTAAATGTCATCATTCATGGCCGTATAGGCATGCATGAGGGATGTAAGACAGCACTACTGTGGGTGAGGCTGATTTAGTCATTTCGTGCTTCCTTGTCGGTTTCATCAGAGGCTCATGCGCTGAGCGGTAACGGTTGTCCAGTATATGCTCTTCAGAAACCCAGCTATGACCAGAACGCGTGGGGCTAAAGCTTCCGATGACGGTATCCTAGACTGGTCTGTCCGACTGCGTGTGCGCATGTGTGTGACTTCTGGATATCTTGCCCGCAGAACAGATTCGACTGCAGATTGTTTACTTTTATTGTGCTCGAGGGACACATTGTATTCTCTTCATCAAATTCACCTGTGGTGCTTCAAATTCTGGCAGGTACCTGGTGTGAAGGTTGGCGACTCTTATGGTCGTGTTTTGTGATGCTTCAGCTGACCAAATTATGTCTGTCATTACTCCCAGAGCGATAGTCTTGTAGGGGGAAATGGGAATTGAGATGGCGAGTCGAAAAGGTTGCTTCAAGTGTGGAAATCTGGGGCATATAGCAGAGAACTGCCCATCTGATCAGAGGTTGTGCTATAACTGCCGTCAAGTGAGTTTTTTGAGAACTCGCTCGCCCTCTGGTTCCTGACCCTCGACAATGCTGCACCACCAACTATCTTTCCCATCTGCCGACCCCATGAAGGGAGGGCACGAGAGCGCGGAGTGTCCCAGTCCACGAAGCGTTAGCGCTAAGCAATGCTATGGATGTGGTGGAATAGGACATGTGCAGTCAGACTGTGCGTCATTAAAAATTGCTGCTAGGGCTGCGTCTAGCACATCTGCCAACACGAAGTGCTTCGTGAGTTCCCCCCATTATGCTTCAAGTTAGTGCGTTATGTGTTGAGATAAGATATATTTCCCCTTACCCCTATGCTTCTTAGAATTGTGGCCGTTTCGGACATCTATCCAAATTTTGCCCCTCTGGTGCGGCACCACCACGGCCCCGGTTGGACCGGCGGCGTCCCAGCCACCTGTAAGATGCCTGAGGTGTAATGGCATTAATCATTATGCAAAAGATTGTACTGCGCCGATGCCTGCACACTTAAGTGGTGCTGTTGGCGCCAGGACATGCTATAAATGTCAAAAAGAGGGCCATGTGGGTTGCGCGATTTACATGCCTGACTTGACCGTTATTCCTCAATACGTTGATTCACAGCTTGCCCGAGACTGTCCGCAGGCCGATGTCTCGTCCGCCAAAATCTGCTACCACTGCCGGGAAGGGGGTCATGTTCGTACTTGCTCTTTGACACCTAACGTCAAAACTAATCCATGAATTAGATTGCCGCTTTCTGTCCAAATATGTCTGCCAATGGTATTGGGAATGGGGAGGCATTCCCATCAAATCGAACGAAGACTTGCTACCACTGCCAAATGGAAGGACATGTTTGTATTCATCAGGCCCTGACAGCATCGGCCGTCTTAATAACTATGCGCGCAGATTGCCCGTGACTGCCCCGAAGCAGGGAATTCTACCGATGCGGACAGATCTAAAAGATGCTACGTGTGTCAAAACGACGGACATGTATGTGGAGATGATCTTACGTGGCCCAGAATTTTCCTCCTGATAATGTGGCCCCCCTTAGATCGCCAGGGATTGTCCGGACGCTGGTGAGAGCGGCTTTGGCCCACGAAGTAAAACCTGTTACCATTGTCACCAAGAAGGACACGTACGTTATTGGTATTCCTCAGCATTTGAGCAGCGATGATTTTGACGCGCACGCTCGTATGACACCCCTTTGCTAGATTGCTCGCGAATGTCCGGAGGCATCCTAAGTTGGCAGTTTGCAACTAACGTCTATAGAAAAAGATGCGATTCGGTGCATGATTAGCACGTAATCCATTGGAGATGAAAGTTCGCCTCGCGCAAGTTGTGACCCCCTTCTTGTATTCGTATCCTGATCCCTCTTGCTCTGAGTGCCTGATTAGCGCTTTGTATCTACGTCCTTTTGCGTAATGCGGACCCAACAAGTGTCGGCAGATGCGGCACTGCCACATATGCCCGAGGCCCGTCAGGTCATTGACCGGTATATCCCCTGCCTGATTGACCGGTGTCCTTACTATTAGTAATTCTCCTTGTCGACGTACATGGCTACTGCGTTTGCGAGGGTGTACTGTGAAGATATTGAGAAGGAACATTATTCCGACTATGCTACAACTGTCAAGCCCGACATTGATTTATCTCATCACCTTTCGCAACTGTCTAAGCGACGTCCTGCATCGACGCTCAAGAGCCTTTTCAAATGGCTGGACGACCCTGAAATGATATCTTTCGCAGGTCTAACAATAGTATATTTTAGCGTTGCTGAGCTCTCGACTGACATTGTTGTCCAGGAGGAATGCCTCCGCCTGAGTACTTTCCGTTTGACTCGATTTCAGCAGACGCGTTGGTCCCAGAATCTTTGGGCGGGCCGTCCCCCGCATCACATACACAAGACACCTTTGGGCCGATGTCGTGGCTCTGGGGTTGGCTGTTCGCGAGCACCAAACACATGCCTCGTACGCGGCCCTTCACAATACCTAAATTCTCACCGGATCCCAAGTCGCCAACCGCCATACAATTAAGCACTTCTCTTCAGTATGGCACCGCTCAAGGTCACCCTGCCCTGGTTGAATTTATCACTCATTTCACGCGTAAAGTATACCAGCCCCTGAACACAGATTCTGCGGTCCTTCTCCACGTTGGTCAGTTCTTAACTAGTTTCACTTCCCTTTTCCCTGGACTTGATTGCAATAATGATATGCAGGCAACACCGACGGTTGGGTAAAAGTCGTGCAGACCTTCTGTGAATTCGGCGATTATCTCTTGACCGAAGACTGGGCATACACTTCCGCCCTATCGGCGGCAGCACCATATGGCGTAAAACCCGTTGGTGTGGCCATGGATGGACAGGGACTCCGCGCCGATGCACTCGAAGAAGTTCTTGAGCACTGGAACCCTGCTCGCAGAGGAGGGCCGAGGTAGGACGCCTCAAACTGGGATCTGGGGATTACGTGCCTGACGGTCATTTTTTTTTTCAATTTTGTCGCCTTAGGCCTCATGGTGCGGGATATTCCACCAGTTGTCGATCGTTTAGTCATGAAGCTGACAACAGACTCCCAGTTCTCTACACGGTCCCAGTTGGTCAGAATCCATGTGGCACGGTTGGGATTCCATCTGCAGTCCTATCGTACCATTGATTTATTCAATGACAGACTATGGGTGCCAAGCGCAAGAAGGCGATCTACGAGGTTTGCGTTAAATATGGTAAGCCACACAAGTCACACCCCAATTCAATATCAACTCCCTTGCGGCAGATGTCATCATTGTGGAGGATGATCCCTACTTCTTCCTACAAGTCGGGGAGTACGTTGCGCCCAGCTTTCGCCCAGATTCATCATCCTCTGCCATAAGCGGAGATGACGAGTTGAGGTTTATCGACAGCCTGGAGCCCAGTTTTTTGAGGCAAGTTCACAGTGCCACGTTATGTGAGAGAGCTCAAATGGCTCAATTTTCTTGCTTAGGTTCGATTACCAAGGAAGAGTCATACGCATGGACACGTTCTCAAAGGCAAACAACTCTTAGGCCTGATTTTCTACAAGCGAGCTGAGGGCACGAATTGTTCCCGTTTTCATTTTGTCAGACCATTGCACCAGGATGTCGCCTCGGCTGGTTTACCACGAACTCTCTTTTCGCTGAGAGACTGGAACGCCAATCCGAAACTACGACCCAAGCGCCAAGTGGCTTCGTTCAGGCGTGTTAACATCCCATGGTATCCCGGTACCGCTGTCTTAATGCTTCCCTTTCCAGGCGCTGGTAGCCCAACTCCTTGTTCACCAATGGAAATACCCTGGGTATATTCGCTGGTTACAGGGTATCCGAGTGGCGTACACTCAGCGACGAGACACTATAATTGATGTACTTGGTGAAATCTTCGACCTCAAGGAGGAAGAAACCGATGACACCAAAGGAAGGATTTTACCGCTCAGTGGGGATGTCAAGGTTTTCGTAGCTCGGAACAGGTCTCAGAGTGTGAACGAGAAGAAGGGAAATATATTATTCAGTTTCGTAGTACCAACTGCGGGGATGTTTTTATGGGTAAGTATTTCTTCCTTTGGATCACAATGCTCGGCTAATGAGATGCCTTCTATAGCTGAAACTTCATATGTACAACCATAAATCGTATTCGCCCACTGCTCCTCCACCGAAGACACCGGATGATGCGCTCGAGGCCCAGTTCTGGACGGAGCTTGCGGAGGATCACGTTCTCTTTGCCCCCGGCTGGATATTTGGTACTGATGACGACGCTAGACTTATATCTGCGGAAGCAGTGTCACCGGACACTGGGGCCCTAATCCAAGTTGGCATGGGTGAGAAGTATTGGACCACGATGAGTGAGCATGGGAAGTATGGCCATTTGCGAATGAGCTACTCCATGGCAACGGTGAGTTTCCGGTCTCTAAATATTGATCGAAGGCGACGTTTATAAATTTGAGTCGACAGGTTGAGGAGTTACGTCTCGGGATAACCCGCTTTGCGAACGTCCTTAGGAAGCGATTCTACCTTTAAACTCTTAATCCCTATAGATGTTCATACTGTATATAATCCCGTCTGAGGATAACCCATCCGGTGAGGTCAGTTACATTACCCGCGAACGCCATATATATGAGATAAGCCAAAATGTTCGAAACCTGCCATCGACTGCAACAACTGCAAATCGCCTGTCCGGGATGAACAGTTTTGTGCGAGGGATGAAACGAACACATCCGTTATCATCCGTGTTCCGTTGTCATGGTCGGGTTCCTATCCCTGTGCATGTCCGTCGTCCAAGCCCACACCTTACATATTGTCAGTGCTGGCGATTGCTACTGATAGATCTAGGGGTTGGTCAGAGAAATGGGATCGAGTCATCTACTGGGTCTGTGGCCCGCATCACCGATGCGAACGTCAGCATGACCCCCGGGGACCGGCATTTTAGGTAATGACTACTGATTCCGTGACGGGTACAGGTCTCTACGTTGAACATACAACCACTTGGATTAATAGATGGAGCCGAGCATCTTGCAAGGAATAAGTGTGGCGGAAGGATTATATGATGCATGCTATTCCGTATTACTGGTGGTACAATTAATCAATTGCTACCCATTTGACTCAGATGTACACTCCTAGGGACTATTAGACCCTGCTCGGAAGTCATCTTCACCTTCAGGATTCTGAGGGGGGGGGGCTCCACATGTACTTCAGGGAATGCCCAGGCTGGAAGTGACAAGGAACATGAGATGACTGTTGGGAGGATTAGAATGGAAGAATAGAAAGGGTGGGATGACTCGCTTGCTATGATTCCGTGATGTCCAGAAATGAATGCTAAGTACGTAGTTGTAAGTATACGTGGAGTAATTCCAATCATGAGAAGAAACAATAACCAAGCAGTGGATTAGTCCCAAGCTCAATAGTGTAGAGAACTGAGGGAAAAGAAAAGTTCGCAAGCTAAACATCCAGAATTCACGTACACACACGGCACTGGGGGGAATAAAGTTTTTCAACACCGAGAGAATGAGATCGAACCATCACACTATTAGTTTTACTATATGCGCAAGTATAGTAGCGCTCTCCCACAAACCAGAAACCGACAGTGAGAGGAGCAAAAGACGAGACTGACGTGGGATAGTGATCACAATGAGAATGAACGTAGATGTGTGGAATTCTCAGAAAGTAAAGCATACGAGCCCAGCCGAGAACGCGATGATGGATGTGATGAGGAAATTAACTCAGGGGTGTGTGCGTAATTAATTGATCCTGATGGAGGGTACCAGGTGATCGAGAAGATTACAGAGCAATTTCATGGAGGAAAAAAGTGAAGCCGATGAATCAACCGCTACACGGCTGCGAGAAGATAAGAGATATGATCCATGACAGGTTGACGGCATCCTCAAAGTTGCGGACACCAGATGGTTGGCAAAAGAACGGAGCACCCCATATGGGGATCCATCAACGTTTCACTTTCTAATTCTTGAAAATCAAGCATATATCCTTCCTGTGCATACATGACAACCAAGAGACCGAGATAGTTGGGCGTTGGTACAACACATTTCTTTCGAGTGCAGCGACGACAGGCTAGCCGAGGAGCGTTAAAAGCAAGCGAGAAAGAGTAAGAGCAGAATTGGTAAAGGGAGTACAAAGTGTTGGCACCAAAAGCGCGGAACATGCGCCATTTTAGATCGGAGGCTGACCGGTAAGATTGATATGAACAGCCTTGACTTCGGTATAGTTCGCCAGAGCGTACTCTCCACACTCACGTCCGATGCCGCTCTCTGCGATCAGAAACACCATCATCAGCAAACAACAACACACCACTATAAGAACCCGCAAACACAAAAAAAGTGGGGGGGGGGGACTACACTCACGTTTATACCCTCCAAACGGAACGTTGACATCCAAAAGGTTATAACAATTAACCCAAACAGTCCCGGCCTTCAAGCGATTCGTAATCCCAATGGCTCTGCTGACGTCCCTCGTAAACACAGCAGCTGCCAACCCATAAACACTATCGTTCGCCAATCTAATCAACTCTTCCTCATTGTTGAACCTAGCCAAGACGACGACAGGTCCAAAAATTTCTTCTTTGACGATGGTCATTTCGGGCTTGACGTCGGTGAAGATAGTTGGTTGGATGAAGAACCCTTCCGTTCCGTGGCGTTCGCCTCCAAGGTGAACTGTAGCACCTTCTTTCTTACCAATGCTGATGTGGTTCATGATGCGCTGAAAGCAGGCGATCGAGCATTAGGGCTAGACTAATAATTTGAATAGAAGGGACGCGCACGTTGTATTGTGTCTCAGAGACTTGTGGCCCCTGGAAAGTATCGGGTTGGAACGGATCACCGACTTTAATCTCCTTCAACTTCTTCGTGAACTTTTCAAGGAAAGTATCGTAAATCTTCTCGTGCACAAACACTCGCGAACCAGCACAACATGTCTGTCCATGGTTGAATCTAAAAAAAAGACCAAAGAAAGGGGGTACGGAATCATGCTGATCAGTCCCTGAATCACGAAAAGGAAGAGAGAAAGAGAGAGAGTGGAAGGAACTACTCACCCAATACCGAAGGCAGCCCATGAGACAGCTGTGTCCAACTCAGCGTCATCCCAAATAATAGCAGGACTCTTTCCGCCCAACTCAAGCGTAACCTTCTTTAGATTCGAGTTTGCTGCACTCTTCAAAATATGTCTCCCCACGAGCGTACTCCCCGTGAACGCAACCTTATCAATCCCCATGTGTGCGCTGATGGCCGCCCCAGCTGTGTTCCCTATACCAGTCAGGATGTTCACAACACCCCGAGGGAACCCAACTTCTTCGATGAGGGAGGCCACGCGGATGGCTGTGAGAGGAGTCCATTCCGAGGGCTTGAAGACGATCGTGTTTCCTGTTGCGAGGGCTGGGGCCAGTTTCCATGAGAGCATCCAGAGCTAAGTAAGATGAAGGAACATTCATTCCTCCAACGTCGTCAGGGACAAGCGAGGATGACGCACGGGGAAGTTCCACGGCGTGATCTGACCAACGACTCCAATAGGCTCGTGGCGGGTATAAGCAAATTTGGTATCGTTCACTGTTCACCAACCAAACGAACCATCATCAAGGAGGATGGCGGTAATTCCGGCAAGACATGAAGCGGTAGGTGGCGTCGTCGAATAATGTAAGCAGGGAGGGATCGGGACCACCAGACGAGCGAGTAGGTACAATCAGTCACCCAAGGGTGAGAGGGCAGCGAATGTTGAATAACGAATCAGACGGGGCGTTGAATGCGAGGTAAAAACATGGGGTCTCACGACCCACCTTCGATCGTCTTCCCATGAACCTTGTCCGCCCACCCAGCATAATACCTAAACGTATCGATGGCCCCCTGCAGATCCACCGCTCTAGCGATTGCAAACGCCTTTCCATTATTCAAAGATTCCAACGCGGCAAGTTCATCAGCGTTCGCTTCGATCAAATCTGCCAACTTGAATAAAAGTCTTGCACGTTCGGTAGGAGGGACTTTGGTTCCCCAACGTGTCTCGAAAGCTTCTCGAGCGGCTTTGACGGCTATATCGACGTCTTTGTCGGTCGCAGCTGGGATATTGCTGAGGGGTTTCCCGGTCGCGGGGTTGACGATTCTGTGGGAGAGGATTAAGGGAGTTACATCGTGGGGATTGGGCAGGGTGGGAATAAAGACAACAAAGTGGAAACAAAGTTAGATGGAGTCTGGGGTAAAGGGTCCGCTCCCTACGCACTCGACGGTGGTTTTGTCAACACCCTCGACGAATTCTCCATTGATATAGAGTCCAGAGTTAAAGGAAGACTTTCCGTGAAAGTTACCCGCCAAGTCCTTAAAGTCGTACTCGAAATTAGGAGGAGCCATACTGGATCGTTGGGTGTTGAAAGAGAGGGGGGGATTTGGGGAGGTTACGATTTGGAGATGGAGGGAGCCTTATCTACGTCTGGAAGAACTGCACCTCCACATTCAGGGTTTCATGAGCAAGAACTGGATTGGGATTGGACAAACTAGGGTTCTCCGGATCCGTAGGGTGAGAGTCATGATAGATTCATTTCTAGGCAGGTGATCAAGCTCTATTGGAACAGAAGAAGCCTAGCGCATTGGAGATCAACGTTCCTAACAATGGGTATGAGGCCCGATGACCTTTTCTCCTCCGATCGCGAGCCATCCCACACTGGCCGAGCGATTCCACAACTTACAACTTGGTGAAAATAATAATAATCAACTGCGCCACTGCGCCACGATAACGCTTTCCATCGTCATGGTTTCCCAGTAGTATGACGGATGCACAAGTCGTCGAACCCAGACTCGTACCCATGTTTTGCAGCGGAGTTGGCCGAATTTATTGTATGATATCAAATTTCGGCCCTGGAATCTCCGTGGGCCGTCGCGTCGCATGTTCACTAGTGTTGGGTCATTCTAGTTACTATGGGCGAACACGGCTCTAGTATAGTTAGTTGTATACCCCAAAAATAAAAATCAGTCCAGACATAGTTTGCAGACTACCCACTTGACCGTGACCATGCATGTATGCGCACCAAACCTTTGCATCGTGCAGCGACAAATTTGCTGATTTTGCAAACTGATATTGCTTCGCACGACCACCATCTCACTTCCTATGAACGATAGCGGCATGCTTGAGGTGAAGGTGGCCAAGTGCATATATGTACTACATATGCCGCCATCATTAAAGCTACTATCAAGAGTAGGACCTGGTACCACCGAGTCCTGCTATGTGTGAGCATGTGTACTATTGCCAATCGTATGCCATACTACCCGCCGCCAGCCCAAAAGAAGCCCCATGGATGGCATGAACGAGCTAGTTACTACTGTAATCAAGCTAAGTGACTGAACGTCGAAAATTGTCGAAATGATAATCCAAGATGTAGAAATGATTGTCCCAGGTGTCCGATGGATCTAACTGTCATAACTGCCTGGACTATGTACTTGTGATGGGTGCCTGGCGATAGGATTTACACAAATCAGTTGAACGCATCGTAATTATAGGATAATAAAAGCGTACGCTAGTACGTGAGGAGCTTAAAGTTTATTCCCATCACCTCCAGTGTCGCTGCAGCATTATTGGGCTCCTCCGAAGTAACGATGAATTCTTCCAAGTGCGGTAGGCGTTGACTTAGTAAACTCCTCCATCCCTCATCTTCTCCCCCGCCAACAGCATCAATAAACTTTTCCACGTCCCAGTCTTCCGTGCCGATAGTCACACTGGAGAGATTCGGTGGGAGCAAATCAAAGAATTTGCGGCTCTCTTGCGGCCCATCGTCAACGACACACGGATGCCCGAATAGGTACAAGCATGGGACAGAGAGCTTCTTTAGCGAAATGAAATCACTGAGGGTACCCATGGGTTCAAGACTTTCATCGATATCCGCCAAATAGCCTGAAACCGTAATGCGGAGAGTGGTCAGACTCCGGATTTGGTGTCGGAGAGCCCTGCAGAAAGCAGGAGGATCGATCTCATGATATAAGACAGCATCACCGCCATTATCATAAATCAGTATATCCAACGCTTCAGGGATTTGCAAAATGCCATCCAATAGCTCTGGGGCAACAACGCTCAAGTTGAAATCAAGCTTCTTGAGTTTTGACGATCGGTTGGTGAAGCGCATGCTTTGAAAAATTCGAGGTGCCGGACCGTCATCGTCGCTGAATTCTGCATCATTGCTGAATTCTGCATTGTTGGATTCTGCATCATTGTTGGATTCTGCATCATTGCTGGATTCCGCCTTGTGCCAACGAACCGTACCCCATCCTGCAAATTGGCTCACTCGGAATGAGTTGAGAGCGGGAAGGGACATAAAGGGGACGACATCCGCAGCGCGCAGACCATCCTCGTCCATGTGGAAGTTCAGCTCGAAACTCCTCAAAGACTGGAAGGCTACGGGGAGGGGCCCATGATATTCACCGGGACCCCAGGCCCACTTTGTGGTTATCACTGCATCAGAATTCATTTCCCGTATCACTAGACTTTCCAACGACGGCAGGATATGCATCAACAATGAAAAGTAAGGTCGACACCAACCCTTCTTGAGGTCGGAAACAGCACGAGCTGACATTCCCTTTTCGCGCGCTAAAGTTTGGAGAGTACTCAGTTTGCTTTCGTCTGCAACGTATGGCATTTCTGGCTTTGTTTCCTCTTCATCATAAAGGCCATACCATGAAATGGCAAGATGCCGGGTGAGTGGTCGTAGTTCAGGCCGCGAAATAAGCGTATGTACGAATCCTCGAAGTTGGCGTTCGTCTTCTGTCTCGTGGCCACCGTCCTCGAGAGACACGGACCGATATAGCTGAGTTTCGGCAATGCCACGTAAACGACGGGATGTGAGTGTGAGAGAGATGAGCTCAGAGGAGGATGACACATCCCGAGCAATGTGCATGATAATTTCATTGGGAATATCTTCGAAAGTGCGCATTGCCGTTGCTTGTGGATGTGTTTGACAGGCGGTTTCACAGGTTTTGAATTGCACGTGTGGAGTCAATTTGACTCATAAAAATTTCAGCTCATATCAACCCAACCCCACCAACCAAACCCAAACCCTCATTCTTCATAATATTATATCCTCGTGAATCGAATCGGCTTCACTGCACCCGACGGATCACCTATTGCGCACCGCAACTCGTCGGCTCGATGAAGCCCACGACTCAATTTCTTTGCTCGAGCTTTTTAGTCCAATTCAAGAATGTTGAACGCAACGTTGTTCGTCGGGCGCGCGCGGGGTTAGACAAAGTTCTAGCCACGTCCGTAAATTTGCCTTTGTGCTTTAACATTCGGCATCTAGCTTCACATGTCGTAATTCAACACCCTCACCGCATTTGAATGTAACCTGATCATTGGTCCGGTCTGTGAGATTTCCCCTGAGGTATAAATATGGAGGAGCCCATTAGGGCTACCTCCGATTTAAAAAGACCTAGGATGGCACCCCCAACCTTCGAGTTTGACTTTCAAACGACGGGTGGAAACTTCACCGGAAAGGTTGCTTTCAGCGCAGGGCTGTTCATCAACAATGAGTTTGTGGAATCTGTTGAAGGTTCGACTGTCGAGTGAGTCAAGTTTCCAACTCTCAGTTACCAAGTCACATTCACACACATGCGTTCTCCCCCTCAAACCTTCGATAAGGCTCGTAAACCCGACGGACGGGAAGCCTCTTGGTCATGTCAGTGCAGCCACTGACAAGGACATCGACATTGCCGTGAAGGCGGCTCGAGAAGCGTTTGAACAGAGATGGGGAACCAAGGTCCCACCCCCCGAGCGTGCTCGATTGATACACCGTCTTGCCGATTTGGTGGAACAACATGCTGATGAGCTTGCTGCCCTGGAAAGTCTGAATAATGGTAGGTTTTCTTTGGTTTGGTAGCCCATAATACTGTCAATAACCTCGATAATGTTCTAGGAAAGACTGTTTTCGTGTCACGATTTGTAGATGTTCAAGGCTTCGTGAACACGTTGAGATACTATGCCGGGTGGGCGGACAAAATCCATGGGAAGACCATTGAAGGCCAGTCGCTAACGTATTCAAGAATTCCCAGCTGAAATTTCCAATCTCCTTTTTTAGTGAATGACGCCAAGTTTGCATATACACGCCATGAGCCCATTGGAGTCGTCGGTCAGATTATTCCCTGGTCAGTGGTATCCAATGACGCGAATGACATGATCTAATACCCAGTGTCAGGAACTTCCCCGTGCGAACCGCAGCTTTTCCTGTGGATTGACGCTGAATTCGAATCCTCTCTAGCTCGGCATGTTCGCTTGGAAGATTCCCCCTGCACTTGCCACCGGGAACACTATCGTCATCAAGCCGTCCGAGTGGACGCCACTCACGGCCATCCGTGTTGCGGCTCTTGCGAAGGAGGCCGGATTCCCCAAGGGCGTTCTAAACGTTGTTACAGGACTTGGAAGTGTTGCGGGCGCTGCCATATCGAGCCATATGGACATTGATAAGGTTGCTTTCACTGGAAGTAAGCCGCTCCTCTTCGGCGATCATTCGGCGAGGAAGAAGAGGAGAAAACTGATGATCAGCATCGCTTTAAGGCACGCTCGTGGGAAGGCATATCCTCAAATCGGCGGCTGCTTCGAACTTGAAGAAGGTCACCCTAGAACTGGGCGGGAAATCTCCGTCTATCATTTTTGATGACGCCGACTTGGACAAGGCCGTCAGCTGGGCCGCCTTTGGTATTGTGTAAGTGATAGCATTATCCCCTTCTCTGGTGGGTTCTCTGAGGCGTCTTTTAAAGATTCAACCACGGCCAAACTTGCAGCGCTGGCTCGCGTGTCTATGTGCATGAGAAGATATATGATGAGTTCTTGCTGAAGTTTACGGAGAAGCTGAAGAGCCTGAAAGTTGGGAACCCATTCGCTCCAGACACTTTCCAAGGCCCCCAAGCATCCGAAACGCAATTCAAGGCAGGTTATTGATGTTCCGCTCCAAGCTGAAGTTAACGTTTTCCCTTTCACATTTCAGCGTATAATGGGTTATATCGAGAGTGGCAAGAAAGATGGTGCCACACTCCACCTTGGTGGAAGTCAGCATGGTACGGAAGGCTTTTTCATCGAGCCTACCATTTTCACGGACGTGAAGCCGGATATGAAAATTATGAGGGAAGAGATATTTGGCCCAGGTATGCGAACTTTCCAATCGCTCCGACTCAACCACTTTACTCATAGTGGCCACCAACTCCAGTTGTTGTCGTTGCCAAGTTCTCAAATGATGAGGAAGCTGTGCGTCTGGCGAACGACACGTTGTACGGGTTAGCAGCAGGCATCTTCACGAAAGATATATCCCGTGCCATCGACGTTTCGAACAAGCTTAAGTCTGGAACCGTATGGATAAACGAGTTCAACAAAGTCGAAGTGACCTTACCATTTGGCGGGTACAAACGTGAGCTGTTCTTTGATCTCCGCCTCCCCTTGGCCTTTGTCGGCTGATTGGCGACCAACTAGAGAGCGGAATTGGCCGAGAACTCGGTGAATATGCACTCCAGAATTACACTGAAGTGAAGGCCGTGCACATCAATCTTTCAGCTACGCCGCCGATCTAAGTGCATTTTCCAATCCAGCCTTCAGAGTTTGGACAGCGTGCTAGTGACCCTTGTCTGCGATCGTCTCCCCGCTATCAGAACGCGCGAAAGCATTCGTGATTTGACTGTATCCTTGTATTCATCTAACCATGTTGAAATTTGCCTCGTCTCTTGGATCAATCATTTCGGGTGTTCAATCCCAGAGCAGATGTCCCGCAAATCTATGGCCGGGGAATGGATCCCACTAACATGCAAACAGATCCGGGGGAATTCCGGGTGTGGAACTGATGGTGGTCAAAGCCTAGAACATCCAGACCGCATATGCTCATGCGCAGCTGAGTGCAGCATTTTTTTTTTGGCCCAGCTTCAATTGTAAGTCTTCACACGGTGCTGTAAAAGCGCTAGCATTGATGGGCGTTCTGAGCTAAACATTGCCCCGTTCGGACTTTCCCCATCCACCCACGGGCTTATATACCAATGGGACCAAAAGTCTTAATCCTTTTGCGGATTCATTACATTCGGTATCAGATGATTTGCGACCTCTTTAGAACGATGTCTGTTACCCGGCTCGAAGCTGTGGATACAAGCTCCAGCCCATATCCTCCCCTCTTTCGCTTCCTTTCTATGCTTCTGCCAGAAAATGAGCCTACCTGTCTTTATGGAGCACGACTTCAAAGCGCATGGGCGCACGCAATCCAGTGGGATGATCTCATTCAGCGTCAGCCTCTTTATCAACAATGAGTTTGTTGACAGCGTCGACGGCATTGTGGAGTATGCTGTTGCTCTGATAAATCATCCAATTTTCAGGGTATGTTCGGATCACATATTGGGGTGTCATCGAAATGACGGATCCAAATTTGCACAACGCCAAGTCTCTTCATTTCATCAGCAGGGAGCGCCGCGTCAAGATCGTGTAAATACTGCCATTTCATGTAGTCATATCATCCCCTCGCGGACTTGGTGGAGCGATACACGCCAGAGGGTCTCAGCCACTAAATCCTTATTGGTGGCTGGCTTTCCAGTGTTGCGTTCAGGAAAGGCATCTTCTATATCTTCTATGTCCTGCATGGGCCTGGACATCTGAAGCTCCAATTCTCATCAACATAACAAAGTATTTCACTGGATGGACAGACAAATATTTAGAAGATTATTGAGGGTCACTAAGGATATCCCACAACGCATAGCATTGTAGTAAGACAGATCACTGATTTTATGCCTTGCGATGCCCACTTCTTTGGGATCGTTTCAGAAACTCCCCGGTACTTTTTTAATCTCTTCATTTAACTTTCGTGCACCAGCGCCGCCTCCTTCATCCCCAAGCTTGCCATGTTCCCCTGAGATATTGCAGCAACGCTCGTCACAGGAACATTAGCCCTTCTCACTGTCAACCATTGGTGTGCCTGCTATCACGAGGAGGTGGGTTTCCCTGAGCATGCGGCGATACCCAGCCATTGGCAAACCAACCTTCATTTCGTCGAGTGGGTTAACTTATGGGGTAACCGAGGTAATATGGTGCCTTACCATTGAACCTCACGACGGACTGGGACGGCATATTTTGAAAGCTGCCACTGAATCAAAGGTAATCCCGGGCTCAGGCTCACCTCCGAGTAATTGAGACCGCCGGTTTAGACACACCCATCAGCTGAGCAGTACGCGAGACCGCGAGCGTCTTTCGCCCACAAGATTCGAAATTCAGGCATTCAAGGGAATTGAAATAGGGTGCTATGTATTTTCATCAACGAAAAAGGACATCGTTCACTTGGTGAACGACATGATATGTGGTCTAGCAGCTAGCGCCTTCGCTCGGGCAGATCAAAGTCCTGAGCAATACACAGAGGGCAATACGAGTCGACTGATTGAGCGTTCCGTGCTATTTGGGGTGCATGAACGCGAGGACCACGCCTCAAATATCTGCAGGATGCGCCAACGAGCAGATGCAGGCTTTGCACTGACTGAAGAATGCTCTTGGAAGAGAATCCAGAAATATTATTTTTCATGCAACTTCGAAAGCTACAGATTTTTAGTCTTTCCGTCTCATCCTGTCTCGAGACCTTTCGAAGAGCATGGGAAAAAGGGAGTAAGACTCAGGGGATGACCAAGTTGCTTCCGGTTCTCAGATGGGTAAAAGCGGCAAGAACCGAAAAGGTTGCAGTCCTTTCGCTCCTCGTGGTTGATTGCACAGTGCCAGTACAATCCTGGCTATTGCAACGCGGCCATTCCTCAAATTTATAGCCGATCAGAGAGCCCTGCTTTGGTGCTACACGTTTGCACCTAGTTCCCTTTCACTTATCAACATCCAACAATATATCATTTCTCCATTCCGAATCCGCTCCCTTCCCCTGAGGGAAGGGAGGGGGGTTATGTCATCCACTATTACGGTACCTTTAAAGAGCAGATCTGGTGCGTACCTTCATAATTTGTGATGCATTTGCCTCTGTATCCTTCCTCCGTATGATGTGAACCTTACATGTCCACCGATCATGACCAGTCTCATGAAGTGACAGGAAAAATAAAATCTAGAATTGTTCTGAACCCCATCTTCCTTCCATCCTTTGTACTTGAGTATATGTTCAGTCCTGACTGACTTCCTTTATTCCAGGTCACATTCGGAATTCATCCTCCATAGCTAATTCATTGGCATGCCCTCTCCCGGATTTGGCGCCCCTATTCAAGGTGCGTTTCGTCTTTGTCCGATACTTCAGATGCATATTCCCTATCAACGAAACACTATTGGAATTCGCTCGTTGCACACGAACGAAAACATGATTGCTGAAGAATGGAGGAGTCCTCACTTTGATATTTTCAGCCCCAGTACTGTTGAGAGTGTAGAACTGACCAACTTACGCCGAAGTGTAGATTCTCGCACCCTTTTTTTGGTGTAGCTTTCGCTGGGTAGGGTGTGCCTGTAGTAAGGGGCCGGCGGTGCCTTTAACCATTTGCTAGGGAAATGCTTTGGTACTTTCTTGGCTGAGTCATCACGTCAAATAAGGCGGCTTACGTACATAATGACTCGGAAACGACCTCGACCCCATGTATTTACCATTATTTGTACCGCGACGCTTTCTATTAAGAGTGTCCCTTTCACAACAGAACAAACGCTGAAAGATTTTTTTGAGAGACCTAGCTATAGAATTTCTGTTAGCGTGCACACCGTCTTATCCAGTCCCCTTCATGCATGTCGCCCCCATCGTTTGAGTTCGATTTCAACAGTGCTCCTGGAGGAGGATTCCGAGGAAGGTCATTCTTTAGCACGGGGCTGTTTATCAACAATGAGTTCGTTGATGCGGTCGATGGTAACAGAATTGGGTGAGTTTAAATCCTTCTGAATTGAGCTCACTCGAAACATCCATCTGGCGCACTAGTATTGTTAACCCTACAAGTGGGAAAACGATAGGAATTGTGGCTGCAGCGACAGAAAAGGATGTTGACATTGCAGTGCGAGCCGCGCGGGAGGCTTTTGAGCAAAGATGGGGAATGAAGGCACCTCCCACGGAACGTAGACGACTATTAAACCGTTTGGCGGACTTAGTTGCGGAAAATGCGGATGAGCTTTCAGCACTTGAGGCGCTGGAGAACGGCAAGCTGCTTTGGGCGATCTCGCGGGGCCAGCAGGCTGACTCTCTTGTCAATCAGGGAAGGCATTGATTGCGGCCAAGATGATGGATGTGGAAGGGACCATCGGTATCCTGAGGTACTTTGCTGGATGGGCCGATAAGATTCAGGGAAAGACAATCGAAGGTTTGGCGTCCCAGCTGTTAATACGCTTCCATCCTTCATGACTGAGTTTTGGTCAGTCAACGACTCCAAACTTGCGTACACACGCCACGAACCCATCGGCGTAGTTGGTCAAATTATCCCCTGGTCAGCCCTTATCAACATCCATGGGTTTCTGTGTGCACGCTGATAGTTCGTAATTAATAGGAATCTTCCCGTAAGCTGCTCGCCCCTGCTGCTGATTGACGTTCTTTACCTATTTCGTCCAGCTTGGCATGTTCACCGTGAAAATTGCGCCTGCCCTAGCCACAGGAAACACCGTTGTGATCAAGCCTTCGGAATGGACGCCCCTCACTGCGATCCGCATGTGTGAACTGATCAAGGAAGCAGGGTTTCCCAAGGGTGTGATTAATGTTGTTACTGGATATGGGGACACAGCTGGCGCAGCGATCGCTAGCCATATGGATATTGACAAGGTCGCGTTCACTGGAAGTAAGTGGTGATGTTCAGGCCTCGCAACCCTTTAATGCTGTTCGATGTGCTTGGACAACTTCAGGCAGTCTGGTTGGGAGGCACGTCATGAAAGCTGCCGCTGCTTCCAACTTGAAGAGAGTCACCCTCGAGCTGGGCGGAAAATCACCCAACATTATTTTTCAGGATGCCGACCTGGACAGGGCGGTTTCATGGGCGGCCTTTGGTGCCTTGTTAGTCTTTTACGTTCTGCTCCTATCACCGAGTCCTCACAGAAGTTGCTCCTCAGAGCCAACCAGGGCCAACTATGCATAGCCGGTTCGCGTGTCTTTGTACACGAGGACATCTACGACAAGTTCTTGGCAGCGTTCACTGAAAAGATGAAGTCTGTGAGAATTGGCGATCCTTTTCTTCCAGATACATTCCAGGGGCCTCAAGTGACCGAGACCCATTTCAATGTAAGTGCCTTTCGGGATAATAACTGTCCCCCGACATGATGAGAGCTGATTTTCCAACCATGACCCAAGCGAATCATGAATTATATCGAGATTGGGAAGAGGGAAGGCGCCACAGTACATTTGGGGGGAGAACGTTATGGAGCCGAGGGACTTTACATTCAGCCGACTATCTTCACCGACGTAAAAGCCGATATGACGATAATGAAAGAAGAGATATTTGGTCCAGGCATGTGTTCCATTCCAACCTGCTTGCGGCCCATGACGATTATTCTCCCTCAGTGGTGGTTATTGCCAAGTTTTCAAGTGACGAAGAAGCGGTGAGGATGGCAAATGATACCGTCTACGGCCTCGCTGCAGGACTCTTCACCTGCGATGTGTCGCGCGCGATCAGCGTGGCGAATCAACTGAAAGCAGGTACCGTGTGGATAAACTGCTATGGTGCCAGTTCCCTAAATGCCCCCTTTGGAGGGTATAAACGTGCGTAGTTCGTGCTTCTAACCCCTCCCCTCTTCGTCGTGTTTCCCACCTGAGATTCGCCCCTTTTTAGAGAGCGGAATCGGCCGTGAACTTGGCGAATATGCTCTGGAGCATTATACTGCAGTGAAGGCGGTGCACATCAACATGTCAGCTTCCCCTCCGATTTAACAGATCTGTGGTATTCTTTTGGGTGATTGTACTTTTAGAGTTATCAGAGTCGATCTATAGTGAAGTCAATGGTCGCGAACCTGGCTCTATGTTACCTGGAAGATCCTGAGATGGAACAGCTGGGGAGCCGACACGCAGACTCTCTCCGTGTGATAATTGTTGGATGGAACGTGCTACCGGTTACGTGGAGTGAATTAACAGAACCGCCTGGGTGTAAGTTTGCAACACCGTGCAATTGTAGAATTAGGTACAGCCACCATGATATATCGGTGCTTATAGTATATACCAGTAAATCCCAGGAGTCATGGGTCCACATAGGATCGTTCAGGCGTGATCTGGGGACATCTGGAGCGTATAGAACTAAAAAAAAAAAAAGCAGTTCGCAAGCCTGGCGACCTGCCTGTTTACAAAGACGGGCTTGCTTACGTCAGCTAAATCGGGGATTTTGATCGCATCTCTTCATGCCCACCGACGTCGACGACCTTATCATCGCAACGCTGGAAGGACCAAATACACCACCGTCCGATTCTTTCTCGGAAACTCCACCTCCAGCGCCCAACCTTCCAAATCCTGATGGTACTAACTTGAATGAAAGCGGTCCAACGCCCGAGTCCGTTGGCGCCATTCCATCACAAGGTCCTGCTTTCTTCTACCAACGCCGGGATGAGTGGGTAAAA
This sequence comes from Cantharellus anzutake, assembly GCF_015039405.1. Lineage (NCBI taxonomy): Eukaryota > Fungi > Basidiomycota > Agaricomycetes > Cantharellales > Hydnaceae > Cantharellus > Cantharellus anzutake. The sequence continues at coordinate 172,699 of NW_024067097.1, forward strand.
GGGGACTACCGCCCCTCTCAGGGAGGAAGAGTAATAGCGGACAAAGATCGGCAAACAGTTCAGTCGTCCGCTGGGACGCCGGGTTCGGGTTCCTTTGAACCTCGCACACGACGAAGCGACAATGGACCTCTTGCAAGGCTCGGAGAAGTCCTTTCGAGGCCTCAGGCCATTGAGGATGAAGAAGTATGGGAAGACTATCTGAAGAGTATTCATGCGAGGCTTGTTGGTGGATCAAGATTGAGGAAGGGCATGTCGTTGGCTCACGCAGTAAGTACCGTATCCTTATGGCGATTACTGTGGCTTTTAATGCAATCAATCACGGATTCTACTGGTCATGGGCATCTCCCGTCCATCATGTGCAGGTCAAGATACTCCATGCAGGGTGGCTTAGGGATGGGACTTGGACTGGGGCACCGGAGATGGCGCAATTTTCATCCACATCAAATCCTACGTCTGTATCTAGAGCTAATCAAACGTTGCGGTCCTTCAGGACTATTCCTGGTGGACAGCCTTCTCACACTTATGCTGCCAACGTGGCACTTGGATGTCCAGAATGAATGATCTGGGGGAGACTGAGTGTTCAACCTTGGACTCAAACAGAACAAGCCAGAATCATCGTCAAGATCTTTTGTCCTGCTCGGTGCTACGACAACGAACGCGTGTTTCAGCGCCTGAAAATGCAGAATGAGACTGGAAGGCCCTCTATCACCAGCATCGGCACACATCCATTAATAGATGTTGCAATGGTCTATTTTTAGTGTTGACTTGGGCTCGCGGCATTGTGAGGGAGTAAAGCTGAGCTACTGCACTGTTGGGGACCGCTGAACCATTCATGAGTCACTGACACCTAACACACAATTCGTGTACTTCCAGAATTTCGTTTGGTGGAATCTCGATTTTTTTCGCCTACACACGTTTTGACATCGTTTCAACCTGAATGCATCATATCTCCGGGAACACACCCGTCTGACTAATGACAGTATAAATTTTTCGGTCTTGCATTTGAAGAACGGGAGGGGACCAAGTCAGAAGGTGTCATGACATTCAGGTCGAGGAGAACGTGGACGCAGCAACACACGGTCCTCAATGACCAGGACTCAAGCCTAGTCCATGGTGCACAAAACAACGCGTATGGGTAGAAGCAGACTTCGCGATCATCTGGCTCCCGGTGAGACCTTTGAGTGCAGGGAGTGCTGAGAACAATGAGGTCACGAAATGATTCGTGGCTTACAAGAATAACACCGTCCCCTCTTATGAATAGAAGGTCTAGGTTACGTTTCGCTACCTTGATGTGGGTGAGAATGACGGAATCCATGTAAGGGAAGAGGTCGAACTCACTCGAATTGTGGGCTGCTGCCCAGGGATTTGTTCATGTAATCCTTCGACAATCGTTATAGTCTCTTCAACATCGCTCATTATCAAGTTCATATGACCGTCGAACGCCTACAAAATGTATGACTTAAGGGGAAAAGCGCGCTCAGTCCAAACACACATGCAAGACGCCGGTTAACTCGCGGTCCCCGCGTAGCTTCACATAGATACGCTCACTAAGAGACAGGCGAACGAGATCGAGAGGCACCCGGACCCCTGATGTGAGATGGCCCTCCGCCATGCGCCGGAAGCAGTTATGACAAGATAAACGTGAGTACACGTGATGGGCCAGATTGAGTTTGAAAGTATTCAGCTTCAACTCAGCTATGCCGAAGCATTACTGTCGGTCTCACCTTACGCCTGGTTATGAGAGGGGTGCTTATGGAATGTTGCAGGTGACTACTGTGATGTCTTTTTAACCCATGATTCGGCTTCAGGTGAGAGTGACAGAATGGGTCTCCAAACTCAGCTCATGCATTTTATTCACCAGTACGCAAGGCTCATAACAGTGGGCGGAATCATTTGGCGAACGTTCGAGATTATTATGCTTGTACGGCGTTCCCTGATTTTATGCCCATACAGAGGCCATATGCCCTTGTGATCTGTTTTGGTAGCGCTGGGTCATGATAAAGCACAGAACATTATCGACCAAATTACCCAAGCATACGAATCCGGAAATGGGCCGCCGCCAGGAGGCTTTGGATTTACTGCAGCGTCATTAGGTGGGGAAGGGCTAAATAAGGCGTTGTGCTCCACTGACAATCAGGCATTCGTAAAAGGTGCTCCAGCGCCAGCATACGGCCCACCCCAGTTTGGTGCGTTTTGAAGCCAGAAGCTTCTGCCCTTGATTCGAATATTTTTCCCACGTGTTTAGGACCCCCACCTGTGTTCAACCCTATGATGATGAATGGACCTCGCTACATGGGTGAGTGATTCACGAGCGCATGTGTCTCATATACCTGCAACAATAACTCTACATCAGGTCCTCCGGGACCCAACGGTCCACCGCCTCCCGGGGGAATTGGTACGCCCCCCTTCCCACCCAGTGGACCAAGTGGCCCCAATGCACCTCCTTCGACTTTCCCCCCATTTACTCCTAATGGACCTGCTCCCCCTGGACAGTTCCCCCCTGGACCACCTGCTCCTGGTCAGCCATTCCCGCCGAGACCCCCAGCAGGTCCTCCTGGTTCGTCCGCACCCCCCGCCGGTCCTGGCGGCATTCACCCAGATAGGTGTGTCATATCGAGAGGTTCCGGGCGCAAAATCAGATACTCACTGCCGGCGTTTCCTAGATTGCGTAATTTCATGTGATATCATTTGGAGTGTCAGCGTGCGCGGAGATTGTTTGTACGGCGTCAATAAATCGTTCTTTTCTTTCTTGTTGAAATGATGTTTCCCTTTTACAAGCATGCAATTCTAATTTCTATGGTCAGCTTAATATTCAAGGTAGGGTGTTGGACATTCCGCAGCCATGATGTTCTCTCCTGTTTGCTTGACGGAGGGACGTTTCAAAAGCAATGTGTCTGAAATGTGAGTATCTTGGATGATCTCCGAATATCCTGTGTAATTTGCAGTTACCGTTACCGAGAAAGCCTATCGCTTCATGCAACCCTCACATGTCTCATCTTTGACAAAGGAAACTTCCAATTTACAGCAGCTGAGATTGTCAGATCGATGGGTGAGCGCCGATTTCCGTTTCGGGATGGTTGCCTAGCACAGCTTTGCGCACTATCCCCGCTTAGTTGAATGATACGGATGAAATACTGTGTCTAGTATGTACGGATGTTTCGTGAAATGAGGACGCGTATTAGGCTTCCTCATCAGAGGTCGTGGATCGGATTCGTAATGACATTGAGATCTCTATTTGTTTCAAGGAGTTGTTCGATGAGTTTAGATTAGACACTGAGGCAGCGCTTGAGCTAGTGGATGGCGTCAGTTGGTGGAGCGGCGGTTCCTCAAACAAGTAACCCAGTTGATCAAATGTGCCACGCGTGATAGCCGCGCGGTTCATTCCACCTGCATGAAGCTGATCCCGGCGTTCTTTGCATGCCATTGCCTCGTGCTCGGAGACTGTATCGGAAATGCTTTGACAAACGATAGAAAAACGGGGAGTGAAAGCGACCCAGTGTTTTGTGAACTTGGTAAGTGTGGAGGTTGCCGTGTTTTCACTAGTGCCTCGAGTTCAAGATCACAACAAACTACTACACACGACCACTGACCTTCCTCCCCTCTCAGTTTTCTACCCCTGAACACCTCCTGAAGCCCCTGCATATAGGCCGTCTCATCTCTGCAGAGCTGCTGCCGATGCCATGGCTGAAGCAATGTCTAACATGATGATGGCGCTTCGTCCTTCCTTCAGGTCAAATCGCCAAAACTCGACGCGTCCCGTCACTCCCCCTGCTGATGATCGACGACCTCACCCTCCTAGAATTGACACAAGAGAAGCTGCAGAGAATGCTGCCCGCGCTGCCCAAATTCCTCCTGTCTTCAGGAAACAGCACATACCCGATCCATCCCTCCCAATCGAAATGCTTCTCCAAGCTGAACTCCCCCCTCGTGCCGATCTCCCCCAAACGCTGAGCCTATGTTTTCTGCTCGCGGACCATCTGAACGGGCCCAAGATCTACTCAGGCAACCTATACCACCGCCTTCATTCACAAGGAAGATTCGAGAGCGGTTGAATCGCGCTCTTCGGGATGGTGGCCGGTCTATCCTTTCCCCTTATGATGATCGTCGTAGATGGCCACTTTGGTCTGGAACATTTTGGTCAGAGATATACCGAATGCTCGAAATTCGTGATCAGTACGACCAAGTGAGGAAGTGGCTGGACGCGAATCAGACTCCACGCTCCGCCCCTCTTATCCCTCGGCTGTACGAGGGCTGGAAAAAGTTCAACTGGTCAGAATTAGATTCAGATCTTAAAGCCGACGATCCCACCGCACATTTACCTCAACCAGATCGATTGTTACCTATATTATCGAATCAGTGGATTGAAGATGACTTGGTAAGTCTCGCCTTTGTCTGGATCTCATTCATCTCGTTCTCATGTCTCGCTACTTCAACAAATCGCGTCTCCAGATGGATCTCTTAGTTAGACTGACTTCCCTAAACATGAAGTCAAGGCCAGTGCCTCCAGGGCTCGTTGTACCGCTGCGGTTCTGGAGGGAACTGGTGCACTTATACGAGAATGACGGTTTTTTTGATGAGATGCACTATCCATGCCTATCCGAAACATGGCTAACAGTTAAATCCGGAAATCTCGACGTTGGATTCATCGTCAACGACGCGAAACCCTTGCCAGGCGATCAGGGGACTCATTGGACTGCCTGTGTTCTCAGCGTGTCGACAGGGGAATACCGCTTCGGGGATTCCTTGGACGCCCAACCGCCCCTACTGCTTCAACCTGCCCTCGAATTGTGGCTGGCGAGGTGCAATGCGTTACCACCGGGTGCCCAGCTCCGAAGAGGAAACGACCTCGATCACGCATCTCAAACTGACGGATGGTCCTGTGGGATTATTGCCGTGAATACACTTGAGCATCACTTCCTTGATTATCCTCTGTGGGGCCCCAACAAGAATGCGGATATACGAATCACCAAGTACATCAACTTGCTTGAATACAATCGCGGAGCCCCGGTATGTGTTTGGGAATGACCCAAGCTTGCTCTTCAGTATTCACATCCTTCCCTTCTGACTTTGTTGATTCGCTTGTTTCAGTTACCTCCGCCACGATCACGTGCTAGCTCCGTCTCCACTGACGCTTCCCAGCGGTCTCGTTCACGAACTAGGACTCTTTCCACCCGTCCAGATGTAGATTAAATTAAAGCCACTTACGCGTCATAACAGCCTACTAACATATTTCACTATTTCCAGGTTTACTTTGGTGATATTCCCGTTGAAGGGCAAGATTTAGCGGTTTTGAGGGCTGGACACCCGAAGAAGGTGCCGGCATCTCTTCGAAATATCAAGTTACTGTGCCATTTCGTGCGGATCATTCTCGTTCTCGATCTAATGTACGTCGCAGGATCCCGGGCTTTGACAAGTATGTCTCGTTAATCTTCCTTATCTTCCAGTCTCGCCTTTCTCAGGAGAACGTCCCCATCCTCAATAACCAGGCGCCAAGCGAAAGTAAGTGGTTGCGTGGAGGATATGATGATAAACTTGACATTCGTGCCAGTTCCAGGTCGCCAAACACGTAATGGGCCCGATCAACCTCTCCCTATGCAGGACCCTAATAACTCCCCCCAACTATCGTCTCGTTCGCCTGCCATTCAACACTCTCGACCCATTGGTGTCCCAAGTGCGCCAGCTCACATTCGACCCACACGTGATAGAGGCCGCGTTCCTGCTGACATTCCTGCCGGTCAAGGTGAATGGGAGCGTGAGTCACCTCAAGAAGATCGTGGCAGACGACCGCGACCCATTATGCCGCCTCCACCTTCTGGAAAAATTGAGGATCCGCGCTTATGGCCTGAGGATCAACTGAATAACACGCCAGTATGTACAGCCACCCCTGTGTCATCAATCATTATATGGCGCTGCGTTGACCTCATCGGTTATTTCCATTCGGTTTTCATATCGGCTGCTCCCTTATGACTCCCTGCGCGCCTATTCTCCATTTAGCCCGAGGAGCGGGGCGCCATGTCAGCTGGCTGGGGTGCAGCCTCAGCGCCTGTTCTGCCGTCAGCACCTATAATACCACCGATTAATGGGGGTTTGCGACGCAATCCAACCTTGCAACCAACCAGTGGCGCCCCTTCGGTACCTGTCATGTCGCAGAGTGCGAATCCACCGGTGCCCTTCCCAACTTTATCGACGTCACAACCACAGTCGTCTGCTTTAGTCCGGGGACACCGACGATCGAAGGTAGCGTCTGTTTTATTCTGATTAAGAACATGACTGGTATGAGCCTATCACTTCTAGACTGAACCACAGGTAGAAATACCAGGCGATCCGGAAGGTTGGCGGAACAGCAATGCTTCTTCTGTCAGCTCAATCTGGAAATCCGTTCGAAAAAGTGTTGGGAGCGAAAGAGGCTCGGGGGGAAGCCGCTCACCTTCGACGGTACGTTGGCTCAGTGCACCAGATACGCTTGTGAAGCAGTGACGTTCTGCAGGATCGATCGGGGAGATCGTCTGTAGCCCTGTCCTCTAATGGGTCCTCAGTGGGACCACGGGGACGGACGGATACTCTGGGCACGTCTCCGGCACGACGACGGAGGGTACGTTTCTCAATGATATACCTGTCTACATCTAAACTCCCTACAGAAATCTTCACTACGGTCAAGCGAACGTCCACCAGGAGAAACGAGGATTCCTGGTTTAAGCGTCAAATTCGAGGGGGGCACAAGATTGAGAAGGAAGTAGTCAACGTGCGTGCATCCACATCTGCGCGCAATGAAAAATTCATGTTTTCGAAGCACGATTCATATCGCCGTCGAGCGTCTTCACCTGCTGCCAGAGATGAGGTGGAGTGTCATTCCTGGGCTTTGTTAACATTATGGTGCTGACATGACATCCAGAGACGCGCCAGATACCAATTTCGGGAAGCGATAGCGCCTCCACGAGGGTTTTCTTTCGAGGATCCATGGCTCCCGTCGAAATGGCGTCAGGATGCATTGGAGAATAAATACAGAGTCGTAATCGACCAGGAGCCTAACCGCTTCGTAGTTCAGGGTTCTTCCCGAACTGATGTTTCGGACGCGACACAAGAGTTATATCGGGCAAGTATAAACCATTATGTTCTCCCTCTGCCGACCTAAATTTGTTACCTGAAGGTGTTCCGCGAGCATCAGAACAACGGTGCAGAATACTTCTCCGTTTCCCCACGGGCTGCACATCGCATTCATCTTTGGGCCATTTGCCAACGACTTCAGAAGGAAACGAATACTAAGATTTCAGTGGACGTGAACAATAACATGATTTCCCTCACCGGCCATAAAAGCGCACTGTCATCAGCGCGCCGGAGCATTTTATCGTATGCGCGTCAGATAGACGATGAAAAACACACCCATTATATTGTTCCAACGAGCAAAGATCTCCGGAGGGTTCTGATGATCTCCTTGCCTCGTATCATCTCTCAGTGTGGTGGGCCAGAAGATGAGGAGGAAGCTCGGCAAATGTTCACAATGTGAGTGAGCATCTTTGGATTCGGGAGTCGGTTTCGACTGACACGGTCGGCAGAACGAACCCAGGTGAAAATGGGGGTACTGGAGAAATGATCGTCGATCTGTGGTGTCATCCATCTATGTCAAGTCCGTTGAGGGAAGGCCTCACTCGAGAGGTCGAGGAATTCATGCAGAATCGTATGCGCGAAATATGGGCAATTCGCGTTCCCACGTGGCGTGTGCATGCATTGCGAAACTCTCACATCTTCAGAAGGTACGACGACAAGAATCCAGACGGCACACTGATGCCATCCATTGCGGTTCTTGAGAAGAGATTTGGGGTTCAAATCGCATTCCCTGACTCCAAGCGACCAACTTGGGACCAACAACCGATCAAGAACATGCCTAGTCCGAGACCAGGCGACGGGTCCGAAGTGCAGTTCACGAAGCTTAGGGGTTCTCAAGCTCAACTTCCCTTGATGGTAAGCGAGCTTGAGGTGAGTTGTGCCCACCGTGATTTTCCGGTGATGCCCCGCTTATTCTGCTGTTTTCAGGATCGCATGAAGCGTTTTCTACAGGTCACTCTTCGAGTCCCCGCCCAATTCCATCGTGACCTCAAATCAACAAATGTCATCAAGCGTCTCGAGTCCATGGGCGTTGATGCCCAAATATCCAACCCCATGGATGACCACTTTGAATGTCTTCTAAGTGCAGTGCGCCAGGAGGATCTGGAAGCAGGACAACATGACATTTCACGCATGGCGAGCAGAATATCTAAGGGATGGCCTGCCATAGATCCGCTGCCCACGGCGAAACGAAAAACAAGCAGGGAAGGCAATGTGATCATCAACGAGCCAGATCGTGTGAGAGACTTGCCTCCACCTCCACGAGGCGAGGGACCGATCACACGGGAGCGAACAAGATCGGTACGCGTTAAGCCCTAGGATGCAAGCGACTGCACTATGACGAAATAATACGCAGTGATGATGAACTCCGTTCCCCGTGCCATAGGACTCGAACAACCCACCGCTCTACACCCAGTATATTCCGATGCAACCACTTTTACCGCACTTATCCACAGTCGTCCTTTTCTCCCACCATCCACAATTCCTTTAATTCACTAACGTCCTGACTGTAATTCCTTTCCCGCGATTCAGCGTGTATAATGACAGCATGCTGGTAGGGCGTCATTTGTATTTGATATTCACAAGAGAATCAAAGTACATGGTTGATGCGTGTTAACGAAAATGTAGTGTTCTGACAAGTACGGTAAAGATGACAGAGTTAGTGTACACATGGGCAAAAAAAGACTGATGTGAGGAAACTGTACATAAATGGGTGAACTGTGTGTGTAGACACTAGACGTTTTCAGCCAAAACCCGAAAACAATATGCGGAAGCTGAACCGGGGAAAACCAAAAGCATATATCTGGCAAATGGAGTAAAACACAAAGCCAACATGTCAAGATCATCTCAATTTCGCACGGCCATCTTCTGAAGCAGAGGGTGAACCCACGCTTTCCCAATCTGATATGCTGAGAGGTCCTCCACCCCTAGGCTCAAGGTCACTAACGGAGTGATGAGATGGGCTGGAGGCTTCCGATACGTTCTCATTCATATGGGTGTGGGCATTCCGGATATCTTCGATCCCCAAGTCGTCAAAGCTCCCACTGCCGATGGAAAATGCCAAATGCGACTCCCCTGATTCGGATGGCGCAACTTCACCATCCGTCCATGAAAATGCAGAGACTGACGCTTCTGACCATGCATTTGGTGAGCTCTCGAATACACCCAGAGCGCCATTGTGCATATTGAACGAGGGGCCGAGGTAGTTGTAAGGAGGAGGTGAGGATAAGTCCATGTTAGGAGAAAGAGCGAAGACCTGAGGATGGGGAGAGGATGCGTGTGACAGGGTTGGATGACGGGCGTTTGTTGATGGCGATGTGTCTGTAAATTGTCTGCTTACCCCTGGAGAAGGGAAGGAGAGAAGGTCATTACTCAGTTCACCAATCGGAGGTGTGGGAGTAGAACCATGCAGGACGGAGTCAGGTGCCTTGGTTGATTCGGGGTTCGGATCAGCAAACGGGTTCGGCAGGATCGATGGTGGCTGCTGTACCAACGCAGTGACTGCGTTTCCTGCGGATGACAAGGGCGTCAGTGGGATTTGAGGGATGGGCAAATTTGACTAAAGGAAAGGGTTAAGATAACGACGCGGTGTGCAGCGGTTCCTTCCATCTCACCTTGTCGAGCTCCATCATTTCAACACCTGTCGAGGTGGATGCATCGTCATTTCGTCTGTTCTTCCGCTCCCGGACTTGATTAGAGTCCAAGACACTGTCAATTAGACGCTCCAGAGCCGAAGAGGTGGCATGATTCTCTCTATCACCTAAAGTGTGTGCGTTGGAGGTGTCTGATAAGGCATGGCGCCTAGGGGGCGGCGCCGCAGCCACTTCTACAGGAGCAGTTCCAGAAGCGCGCTTGCGCGCGTGCCACCAACCCTTAGCCTTTACCGAAACCCTCTGTATCTCCGGTTTGATATGAGGCTCCCAAGCCTATATACGAATAACCGTTACATGAAGCAAAATGCCTCGGAGAAATAAACCGCTCGCCTCTTTAACAGCGTAGGCAACCACCACGGTGGCTACGACTGAGACAACGACAACAGCGGCTACTGGGGGTGACATTACAAAGTGGGAAGGTGGTGACTACGGCAACTTGGATCGCGGTATCGAGGAAGCGCATCCGGAGTTGATATAGTCCACGTGCAGTTTCCCACGGCTCCGTTGCTCTTTTGACTGCCAAGAACCTGCATCGCAATCGTTTTGACTCCGTACGTTGTTACAAAGAAAGTAGAAACCAGCGCTCCTATTCTTTTGGGTTGTTAAACAGCGAGCAAGAGATGCAGGGCTACACGAAATACAAGAAAAGAAAGAGAGGCGTGGGAAAGCGGACGAACTAGGGGAAAATGACGACATGAAGCACCCACCAACTTGCATGTTAGTCAATTTGGACAGATCCCGAGGGCAAATAGAAGAATTTGCACCCAGTGCGACGAACTATCGACACCTTTATGCTGACTGGCGACAAAAAAAAAGACAAATAACTATGGACACAGTTCACCGATTACCAGGCGCAAGAACAAATGGCCGAACACCATTACACCGAAGGTTTAGAAAGGTTGAGGCGCATGGCATTGGCCTCGCTAACTGTCCGAGCTTGTAACCAACCCCGCTCTCTGTTTGGTCGGTGGTTCTGACTCAAGTGGGAACACTGCTGAGCACTCCCGACGCACCTGGAAGCCCCCAAGCCAGGGGGACGTTCGGGTCCACAATGCGACCTAAAGAGTGCTAGCCTTCAGTTGGCTAGTGATTTTAATGGCGCGAGCGATGTCAGGGGTGGAGACGAACGCAGTCAGCCGATAGATGCTGTCGTGGGCTGGGCGGATTAGCGCTTCATCTGCTGAAATTCTGTCCATGGAAATAACTGTCATCAGGTCCCTGTCACTCAGGTCTATACTTGGGGACGTCTCTTATTTGACAAAGGTCTTGTGTGGTCGAACGTCGCTAAGTATTTGTTGGCTAGATGCACACTCTCCATCCAGGTGCACTACGCGTTACTGCGTGTCCAGTGATGCGAAACCTCCCACGCAGAACTGGTCTCCGAAATTGATGGGAGTCGGAATATATTGGGAGCAGAGGAATCAAACCTTTGAGCCACTGGATCTTGCGGCTGAACGCAGGAGGCTCGCCTCGCTACCTTCTTCAGAAGCTGCCGAAGATGCTGTCCTGCAAGAGTACATTCATCAACAATAATACTAACATCTCAAGCTAGGGGGCTCCGGTACAACTACCGTGAATGCCCCTGTGGAATCCGGCCTCTGCCATGAGTGACGCCATGCTCTTGGCGGTAAGAAGCCTCCACCCTGATGGCTTCCAAACGATGGTGATTCCCGTGGCGAGGACGGGAGTCTGGCCGCGTGGACAATCAGTACTAGTGGACGACGTCCCACAGGAAGAAATGAACGAAAGTCAGGACATCACAGCGCTTAGCGTGTTTGGGGACTATATTTTGTTCGTTGGCCATTCCACAACGTGGAAATAATGACAAGTGAAGTGCTGCGGACGCGAATCACTGGAACAGCCATTATTACATGTCCAGACAAATCTGGAAATATGTATGTCAGCTTCCAGCTCACTCGGTCGTCCATCCAGGATCGGCATTAATGCTTCCTTGAATAGTGTCCACCTACTTGACCTTGACTTAGGTTCGTTCTCTCCGATATATGCGACATTACCTATTTAAATAGGATGAGTTGTAGATGAGCAATACGTATATAGTACAAACCCCCTGAAGGCTGGCTAGGACGGGTTCTAGATCCATCGGAACTACTAGTAGTCACAGAACCGAAGTCAAACCCGATGATTCCGACTCCCAGACAGTTCAGTCCCCCGTGTACCCAACCTACTGCCCACGCTAACCGGCCAACCAATCGAGCTGCATTTTTTCCGGTGCCATAATCTTATCGAGCTGAACTCGGGCGTCAAAGGGCCACCTGGAACCAGCATTATGTCACCACGCCAGACCAGCCGTGTAAGATACGAGTCATGGTATAGGAGGAAACGGCGCCACGGGGAGGAAGTATGCTCAATCAATAATTCTAAGGACCCCAATCCTCGCGCTCAGAGATCTGTCCACAATTGGCGTTTATGCGCAAGTGTCCGACTCATTTCGACACTTAACAGACTTGGACCTGTGAATGTGCGTCCTTGCAAGCTGTGCATTAGTTTTCGTTGTCGGCCCCTGATCGGGGTCCACGTTGCGTTAAGGCATTCAGAGTGCAGCAGCCTGTTGCGTTTGGGGCATGCTTCAGTCCCTACTTCCAAAACGGTATTCCAGCACATCCGTTTTCTCGGCTGTAACTGGCCACAGGACGCCGGGGACACATTCGTGTGCTCGCTCGGTTGCTCTCCCGTAACCACGCGGGCGGTTTTAACACTTAGATTCGAGAAGTCGATTTATCCGTTACAGTATCAATGCAGGCCAGGACGTAAGGGGCGCAGCCATCCATTCCATTTTATCCATTCAGTGTCCTCAGAAGGAAGGTTATGTGATGACAATCGGTGCCTGAAAGGTTGATGGATGAACGAGCGACAGGGGAACGGATGATCAAGGGGCGACGGATGACGGAAAACGGTGCCTCATCAATAAACCAATAGATAGATGACTGATGTAACCTGGGGGAGTGTCGATCGTAGAGCAGTGAGACGAGTGGCTACCAAGACAGACAGAGAAAGCAGGAGACATGTAGCTGGACGTGTTGGAATCCAGTACATATCGGGGGCCAAACGTTGGACAAAGTGGGGAGTGTATGAGGAGTTAGTGAAATCGGGCAGGACGTGTGAAATTGAAAGGAGGGACACGATGTGAGTCTCATGTTCTCAGGACATAAAAACCAAATAAAAACAAAAAACTGGGAACGAGGGACACTGAAAACGTGACCCCAGCATTGTGAAATGTATTGCCGGATGTGAAATTGGGGGAGTAACCTAAATAGGCAGCTCGGCTTGATGTTTCCATATTCAATTGCAGTTTTGACATTTGCATAGGGCTCACTGCGTGTAAGGATTGCTGGACGAATCCCAAGGCGGCAGTGACTATACAATCTCGCCGCAAATTCTCGCCGCGAAGGGCCATGTCACAATGCCAGAGGGTATGGACATACCCATGTCCTCCATGCGGGCCATGTCTGTCTGGATAATAGCCATGGGGGCCAGGCCCAAGGTCCCGAATACGTTATGTTGCATGAGCAAGGGGTGAGAATGTGCCTGCGACCGAATTAGACGATTTCGCTGTACTATTTGATAATATGTGACATTTTTCCACCAAGATCATTCCATTCTCTTTTTCTTCTGTTCACGGCAGGATGAGCCCGGATTCCTCATTTAAAAGCCTTCCCTTGGTCATTCACTGGTACCCTCCCCCCTCTGCGGCGCTCACGACCAGCGGAACAAGCTTGCCTCCTTTGTTCTGTTTTCTTTTCTGGGAAAGTTACAGTGGGGTTGTCCAACATGTTCAGGCGCGCTCTTTTCTTCCTTCTCCTCTTCACTGCTTCCGTGTTCGCCTTCCCCGCCCACAGGCGGGAGTTACGCCGCCTTGCACCTCAGCTTCGGGACCCTGTGCACGGAGAAACGAACGCGAAGCGATTCGCGAACGGCCTGCCTCCTTTACCACCAGCTTGGAGGAGGAATATTAGGGCCTCACGAACTGACGGTACGTCTGCCGTCACATTCACAAACGTACGAAAATATGACTCCAATATGGTTTGATTCCCAGCGGCCAAAAGGGCACAGGGCAGCGGCACAACGACTTGGAGCGGCAGAATTAAAGTAACTGGCGCGTCGGGTGGTGGGGCCCTTGGTACCTCACATTGACCAGTGCTCAGGACCGGTGAGCGTTTCGTCTGCTTTCTCCAAGTTGTATCGCATCTGAGTTGGCGCTTTTTTGTCTCTTCTGGGATTGATCAATAGCTATATCGTAGGCAAGGCATCAAGCGCCGATACGTTTACGGCCACGTTATTTCAAAGTGGTATCACTCAGAGCGTGAGCTTTAAGGACACTGTGGGTTAATTTTTCTTTCTTTCTTCTACATCACCATTAAGTTTGTTTTTTAAATGCAACTTTCCAGAATGCTCCGAGTTCTCATCCCTATTTGGCTGGTCTTGTCTCGCCGGGTTCCCCACTCCGTACGACAAATCAGAATTTTGCTACTTTGGGAGATTCTGTGCAAAGTAAATCCGGGAGCAATCCACCAGCCTAACCCGATCTAATTCCATCCGAACGCAGCTTCTCCCAATAGTACCCCTCAATCTGGCGGTGGAGTTTCCATTGCTGGAGACGAATACGAGACGGCGATCTGGGATTATGACGCCTCATCTCAGAATATTGCACCCAAGTGGGTAAATCATGATAGCAGTGAGTGTCTTCTTTGTTCCATTCGGGATTCGCGTCCTTGGGGGGTCAAGCCCTCTATCCACACTCGCTTACTTGGGACAATCCCGTGTAGGCACGCCAGCGATCTCAATCTTGTGGATGCAACTGGACAGGCGATTTACCTCACGGCCAATCCGACGGGCGTTACCAGCGCTCATCTGGGTCACAAATTGTGGTGCGTAAGCCGTCAGGATCGGCGTCTCGTTGTGTACGCGCCTGTTTTGCTGATTTTTACTCGCGTCTTGCAGACACTCTCTTTAGCTTGATGACGACCTGTAATGACAAGACCTGACTTCCTCACTTGCTGGGCTCTTTACTTATCTTGGTATCAGGCATTCAATCTAGTTTGGATGACTCTGCTATTTTCATTATGATTCAATGAATTGTTAACTTCAAGAAGCGTGTCCTTTTATACTAACGCACGGGAAACCATCGCAATGTTTTCGCCGTATCGTGCTCAAGAACTACCCCTATGTTCATTCATTCCCGTTATCTTACGCAGAATTAATCTAGTTACTTTTAAGCTAGACATCAGAAAATGCTATGCTTCGTCGAGTCAGCAGGTTGTTGCTTCCCTTCTGAGTCGAATGCAGCTCCTCTGGCACATCATTGGTCCGGTGATATGACAGGCTCAGATCCCCATCAGTGGAGCGGAGGTTGTCAAACCATCCGCTCAAAGCAGCCAGTTCTCTAGTGACGTCAATGAAATGAAAGCAGATAGCTCGTCGAGTCTTCCGGGAGACTAGCGGTTGATGGCGATGACAAAGGGTATGTGCGTAGGTATCAGGGTTAGAGAGTATCTCGCTTGCCTTATATAAGGATGTCCGTATGGCACCATGAGTTTGCAGCGCCAAGGCTGACCCGGAGGCCTATGACGTTAGATAACCATCAAACGGCGAACCCCAAGGAGAAACCAGACTCCCCAATGATGGTTAGAGCCCCGGTGGTGGTTGACCAATGATGACTAAGTTCCCAGTGTAAACCGCGAGCGACGGCACCAAACACGAGATGTATGATGTCGGATGAACGGCGAGCTCTACAGCAGTACTTTGGAATCGAGAGCAATAGCCCAAAGGTGTCTGATGAGCAGAATCCAACTCGTGGCAGAGTTTGACGCAAGATGATAAGGGCGCCTTGAAATTCAGTCTGAAATCAGAAAGTATGCACTGAGATGCCAGCCAAATTCGAGGTGTTTGATACCGGATAAACTGCAGCTAGTTGGTGACCTCCGTGAGCTGACAAAAGACAGTATGTTGATGCCGAGCGTGGAAGGTGGACATGCAATTGGACAGCTGGACAGTTCAATAAAACGGGCAGAGCAGAGAAGGGACAATCGATACCTGGACAATACGTGGAATCAAATTCTAATGGTTGTGCCGGTGTCTAGCCTACATAACGGCGTAACCCCCCTCACAAAAAACTCCACTGGCTGCCAGATTGAGTGTTCCGGGCGACTTGAGAGCCGAACGAACTTGTCTTTGTGCAAGTGTAACCGGTCGTGGGACGACAAGGACCTTGAATTCCGCCGCTATATATAGATAGCGCTTTAAGTTTCAGGTCATCGTTCGATTATTATTTCATATCGATCACCGACTATATAATAATATAAATTCCTCCTATTCACGGGAATCGCCGCTCACCTGCAACTCGGAGCGGTCCATCTCGTTCTGCCATGCTGCAGTGTTGAGGACGAGGGTCCTAACTTGCCTCCAGCATGGCGGTAGCTTCTGCAGGGGGAGTTCTGCTCTCGTCTCCCACCTGCTCGCTCTCGCTTTGGTGTGAACTGGTGAGTTTCCCTGGCGCAGCAAGGCTTGTAACTTACGCACGCTACCAACATGTTCCCCTGGTTTCGCCTAGTTACCGCGCTCTCGTTCTTCTACTGATCGGTTGTCTCATCTCGTTGTTCACTCTGCACTTATTTCTTTGTCTACCCTCCACCTTCCCCAGCTCCTCCTATCATGCTTGTTGTCCTGGAACACTCGTGTTCTGGTCTTGTATTGGTACTGGTAATGGAGAAATCCCAAGTGCCCTATGATACCCGCTGAAGCGTACTCGAAGGCAGGGCGCCACAGCGTTGGATTTGCTTCGTAATGTAATAGCTCATCTAGGAACTTCCTTTTTTCTTGTATAGGAATGTTCTGGTTAGGCGCCAGTGATAGGAAGAATGCCTACGCGAATTGGTCAATTAATGGCACTGCGTTCTTCCTGAAGCAATAACCTCGGTGTCAGTCGAACGCAGTAAGCCACTTTTCTTGTTG